>NC_089497.1:14839701-15142643 GCF_036850765.1 Saccopteryx bilineata
AATGTATAAAAAATAGAATTTTCATTTTTATCAATTCTGTAGAAACAAAATTAGGTTTTATAATTCCAAGACAAATGAATTTTATCTAGCACTATACTCATCTTCTTTTAATGCAAAGTGTCAGAATACTATTTAACATTTTAAAATTAAGAAAGGGTAGCCCAACCTTAAGCAATGCATTCTTTATGTCATCTTCAAAATAAAGATGTTGGAATAAGTAATCTTCAAGGGATTTTTGTTTGTTTTTAATTATTTGCTAGTTTTAAATGCTATGAATTTATTAGCAGAGCTGTGGAAAAATCAGCACTCATATACAAATTCCAACCAACAGAACTGTTAGGGGGGAAGATTTGGACAATATCTAACTAAACACATGTGTTTATTTGTGGCCTAAAATTACCCACCCAGGAGTTTATGCTGAGGGTACACCTGCAATAATATAAAAGTACATATACATCAAATAATTTATTGCAACATTGTTTATTTATAAGGTTCTGGAAACATTCTGAGTGCTCATAGAAGAAGTGTGATTAGTAATTGGTATAACCAGCATATGGTCATGCAGCTCTAAAACGGAATGAGGAGATGACGTCAGAGTAATGGCGGAGTAGGAAGTGATACCGATAAATCTCCCCCAAAACTCAACAAGATCTTCAACCAGAAACAGAAAAACCTATACTTGGAGCTTCCAGATTCTTCGCAATACACCCAAAGGTATGATTGAGTGAAAAATTGGCTAAATATATAACCAAACCCCGAAGGAAATAGGGAGTAAGAAATGCTCCGCCTTCCTCACTAACCTAAACAGGGCGACTTTTTCTGGTAACTGTGAATTTAGAAACTGAGGCGGGCAAAGGGGGTGAATAGATCCAGGCCGCCGCAGCAAAAACGGCCGAACCAGGCTGTGGCTCAGAGATCCAAGCCGAGGAAAATCTGATCCTGTGGCAACCCGGGCAATACAAGCTAACACTCGCGCCAAACCCAAACAAAGAAAGACAAGCGGAGCGGCCATTTTACCCGGTCTCCTGGTCGGTGCGCAGTTAGTGGAAGAGAGATTTCTTCCTAAGCCGCGGAAGTGGGTGCCCGTGTTGCCCCATGGAGAGGCAGGGTCAGAGGCCTTTCTGTGGGCTGAGGGCAGAGTCTCTGGGCAGCCCCAGCACCCTGGGAAAGCCACGCATGGGAGGGAGTGAGAACTAATCCCAACGGTGGAGATTTTCCGTGCTGGAGGCTGTTTCACTCAGAGGGAACCACGGCCGGCCTCATATCCTGGTTTGCGCACGCAGATAAGGAGTGAGCGATTCCTCCGAGTGCCTCGGCAGTGCGCGCCCGTGTTATCGCACAGAGGGGCAGAGTCAGGGGCCTTTGTGTGGGCCAAAGCGGAATCTCGGGCCGCCCCAGCGCCTTGCAAAAGCCGCACACGGGGACGGAGCGAGACTCAATTCCAATGCTGCAACTTTTCCCTGCGGTTGGGGGTTTCACTCAGAGCGTGAGACTGCTGGCCGGATATCCTGGTTGCAGACAGTGAGTGAGAGTTTCCTCCAAGCGCCCTGGAAGTGGGCACCCGCTTGTGTTACCGGACAGAGTGGCAGAGCCAGAGGTCTTCGAGTGGGCGGAAAGCCCGCCTGATTATGCTAGCAGCTCTGACTGACTGAGCCTTACCCAGAGCCCTGTGCTGAGTGGAAATAGAGTGGGGAGTTGCCAGCAATTTGAGCCTCTTACTATCCAGGCAGAGGCAGCAACAACCCCATACCTGGACTATCAGGCTACTAATTGAGGAAGGAAAGACTAGGAGAAAGGCTCCAGGAACACGGACTCTCTCACTGTCGGAGCCTATAAATGCTAATGAGCCTCGACTCCCAACGAGACTAAAGCACAATACATGACATTGCCATAGAGACTTATCAACTGCAAACCTCTACCTGAGCGTGCCAAAGGGGAAGAACCCGGGGTACAGAGTCACCGACCAGGAAGAGGGAGAGAAAAGAAAAAGCAAGAAGATAACCTCTCAAAATCAAGAATAATCTGCAGACTTTATAACCTATCCCATTTTATTATATTTGTTCGTTTGTTTCTCTTATCTTCATTCTTGAGACTTTTTTTTCCTCCTCCAATTTGGCCGATTAACTCTCTACCGGTCTTACTCTCTCCTCTCCCTGAACTACACTACCCATAAGTGTTACATCTCCCATTATTATTTCTCTTCTCTTCCTTTCTCTCTATGAGGGTTGCACTCCAAAACCCTTAACTCTCTCTCTCTCTCTCTCCTTTCTTTTTTCTTCTTTTAGTGGTTCCCTCTTTTTTTCTCTCTCTCTCTTTCTTTTCTCCCTCTATATTAGTTTCTTCCTTTCTCCTTTACATCTCCTCTCATTCAAACCTCAATAACAAACAAATTATCTTATCTGGGACTCAAACCTATGTTTGTGGCATTTTGGGGGGTTTTTACTTCACCTTTTTAACTCACTAGCAGTGCTCCCATCCCTGGCTCTCCATATTATCTAGTTCTTGTTCCACTAAATACAATAGTAAGTTTTTAATTTGTCCCCCCATTTTTCCATTTTCCTCTTATTCCTCTCATCATAACTCTTAGAAAACCAACACCTAAAAGCAAATCATTTTATTCTTGACCCAAATATTTTCCTTATTTGCTTTTTGTGGGTCCATACACTCTTTTTTTTTTCTTTTTTCTCTTTTTTTTTTTCCTTTTTTTTTTTTTCTTTCTCTCTTTTTTGCCCCTTTATTACTTTTCCCCAATTCAGGCCCTCCATCACAGGCATTGTTTGTTATAACTCACAGTCCACCACAAGATTTTCTCAAGAAAGAGGGGAGAGGAGAGGAGAGGAAAAAAAGAGGGGGGGAATAATTTCCTTTTTTAAAAAATTTTTATTTTATTTTATTTTTCTTTATTTCATTATTAATTTTTTTAAAAAAAAACAACTCTTTTCGATTTGTTATTTTTTTATTTTTTTTAACTTTTTATTCTTTATTAAATCTCATTAATACTATCAACAAAACCACCCTCAGATGCCATTAAGGAAGAGAAAATCGAATATCATGGATACAAAAGAAAGAGAGGTAACACAGCTAGATGAGGAAAAATCTATGGAGAAAAAATTTAATATATTGGAAACCTTGGAGTTAAATGACAGAGAATTCAAGATAGAAATCCTAAAAATACTCAGAGATATACAAGAAAACACAGAAAGGCAATATAGGGAGCTCAGAAAACAACTGCATGAACACAAAGAATATATGTCCAAGGAAATTGAAACTATAAAAACAAATCAAACAGAGATGAAAAACTTAATTCACGAGCTGAAAAACGAAGTAACAAGCTTAGCTAATAGAACAGGTCAGATAGAAGAGAGGATTAGTGAAATAGAAGACAAGCAACTTGAGTCACAACAGAGAGAAGAAGAAAGAGACTCAAAAATTAAAAAAAATGAGATAGCCCTACAAGAATTATCTGACTCCATCAAAAAGAATAACATAAGAATAATAGGTATATCAGAGGGAGAAGAGAGAGAAAATGGAATGGAGAACATACTTAAACAAATAATTGATGAGAACTTCCCAAGCCTGTGGAAAGAACTAAAGCCTCAAGTTCAAGAAGCAAACAGAACTCCAAGTTTTCTTAACCCCAACAAACCCACTCCAAGGCATATCATAATGAAATTGACACAAACCAACAGCAAAGAAAAAATTCTCAAGGCAGCCAGGGAAAAGAAGAATACAACATATAAAGGAAGGTCCATTAGATTATCATCAGATTTCTCAGCAGAAACTCTACAAGCTAGAAGAGAGTGGACCCCAATATTTAAAGTCCTGAAAGAGAGGAACTTTCAGCCACAAATACTATACCCATCAAAGCTATCCTTCAAATACGAAGGAGAAATAAAAACATTCACAGATACAGAAAAGATGAGGGAATTTATCATCAGAAAACCCCCACTCCAGGAATTACTAAAGGGGGTTCTCCAATCAGATACAAAGAACAAAAAAAAACATAGCCACAAGTAAAAGCTCCAAGAAGAACACAATAAAACCAAATTTAAACTGTGACAACAACAAAAAGAAAGAGGGGGAGAAGACGGAGATTAACAGTAGCAAAGGACGATGGAGTGCAAAAGTACTCACAAAATAGTTTGCTACAATGAACAGGGTAGGGACCCTTTTCATTACTCAAAGGTAACCACCATTGAAAAAACCACCACAGAAGCACATGAGATAAAAAAGATAGCAACAGAGGAAAGATGTATGGAATACAACCAAATAAAAACAAAAGATAGAAAAACGAAAGAGAAGGATCGAACAAGACACAAAACTAACAGAAAGCATGATATAAAATGGCAATAGGGAACTCACAAGTATCAATAATTACACTAAATGTAAATGGATTAAACTCACCAATAAAAAGGCACAGAGTAGCAGAATGGATTAAAAAAGAAAATCCAACTGTATGCTGCCTACAGGAAACTCATCTAAGTAACAAGGATAAAAACAAATTCAAAGTGAAAGGCTGGAAAACAATACTCCAAGCAAATAACATCCAAAAAAAAGCAGGTGTAGCAATACTCATATCGGATAATGCTGACTACAAGACAGGAAAAGTACTTAGAGACAAAAATGGCCATTTCATAATGGCTAAGGGGACACTGAATCAAGAAGACATAACAATTCTTAATATATATGCACCAAACCAAGGAGCACCAAAATATATAAGACAGCTACTTATTGATCTTAAAACAAAAACTGACAAAAATACAATCATTCTTGGAGACCTCAATACACCGCTCACGGCACTAGATCGGTCATCCAAACAGAGAATCAACAAAGACATAGTGGCCTTAAACAAAACACTAGAGCACCTGGATATGATAGACATCTACAGGACATTTCATCCCAAAGTGACTGAGTATACATTTTTCTCCAGTGTACATGGATCATTCTCAAGAATTGACCATATGTTGGGCCACAAAAACAATATCAGCAAATTCAGAAAAATTGAAGTTGTACCAAGCATATTTTCTGATCATAAAGCCTTGAAACTAGAATTCAACTGCAAAAAAGAGGAAAAAAATCCCACAAAAATGTGGAAACTAAACAACATACTTTTAAAAAATGAATGGGTCAAAGAAGAAATAAGTGCAGAGATCAAAAGATATATACAGACTAATGAAAATGACAATACGACATATCAGAATCTATGGGATGCAGCAAAAGCAGTGATAAGAGGGAAGTTCATATCGCTTCAGGCATATATGAACAAACAAGAGAGAGCCCAAGTGAACCACTTAACTTCCCACCTTAAGGAACTAGAAAAAGAAGAACAAAGACAACCCAAAAGCAGCCGAAGAAAGGAGATAATAAAAATCAGAGCAGAAATAAATGAATTAGAGAACAGAAAAACTATAGAAAAAATTAATAGAACAAGGAGCTGGTTCTTTGAAAAGATCAACAAAATTGACAAACCCTTGGCAAGACTTACCAAGGAAAAAAGAGAAAGAACTCATATAAACAAAATCCAAAATGAAAGAGGAGAAATCACCACGGACACCGTAGATATACAAAGAATTATTGTAGAATACTATGAAAAACTTTATGCCACTAAATTCAACAACCTAGAAGAAATGGATAAATTCCTAGAAAAATACAACCTTCCTAGACTGAGTCAAGAAGAAGCAGAAAGCCTAAACAGACCTATCAGTAGAGAAGAAATAGAAAAAACATTAAAAACCTTCCCAAAAATAAAAGTCCAGGCCCTGACGGCTATACCAGCGAATTTTATCAAACATTCAAAGAAGACTTGGTTCCTATTCTACTCAAAGTCTTCCAAAAAATTGAAGAAGAAGCAATACTTCCAAACACATTTTATGAGGCCAACATAACCCTCATACCAAAACCAGGCAAGGATGGCACAAAAAAAGAAAACTACAGACCAATATCTCTAATGAATACAGATGCTAAAATACTAAACAAAATACTAGCAAATCGAATACAACAACATATTAAAAAAATAATACATCATGATCAAGTAGGATTCATCCCAGAATCTCAAGGATGGTTCAACATACGTAAAACGGTTAATGTAATACACCATATCAACAAAACAAAGAACAAAAACCACATGATCTTATCAATAGACGCAGAAAAGGCTTTCGATAAAATACAACACAATTTTATGTTTAAGACTCTCAACAAAATGGGTATAGAAGGAAAATATCTCAACATGATAAAGGCCATATATGATAAACCATCAGCTAACATCATATTAAATGGCACTAAACTGAAGGCTTTCCCCCTTAAATCAGGAACAAGACAGGGTTGTCCACTCTCTCCACTCTTATTTAATGTGGTACTAGAGGTTCTAGCCAGAGCAATCAGACAAGACAAAGAAATAAAAGGCATCCATATCGGAAAAGAAGAAGTAAAGGTATCACTTTTTGCAGATGATATGATCCTATACATCGAAAACCCCAAAGAATCCACAAAAAGACTACTAGAAACAATAAGCCAATACAGTAAGGTCGCAGGATACAAAATTAACATACAGAAGTCAATAGCCTTTCTATATGCCAACAATGAAACAACTGAGAAGGAACTCAAAAGAATAATCCCCTTCACGATTGCAACAAAAAAAATAAAATACTTAGGAATAAACATAACAAAGAATGTAAAGGACTTATATAATGAAAACTATAAACCATTGTTAAGGGAAATCGAAAAAGATATAATGAGATGGAAGAATATACCTTGTTCTTGGCTAGGAAGAATAAATATAATCAAGATGGCTATATTACCCAAAGCAATATACAAATTTAATGCAATTCCCATCAAACTTCCAATGACGTTTTTTAAAGAAATAGAGCAAAAAATCATCAGATTTATATGGAACTATAAAAAACCCCGAATAGCCAAAGCAATCCTAAAGAAAAAGAATGAAGCTGGGGGCATAACAATACCTGACTTCAAACTCTATTATAGGGCCACGACAATCAAAACAGCATGGTATTGGCAGAAAAATAGACACTCAGACCAATGGAACAGAATAGAAAGTCCAGAAATAAAACCACATATATATAGTCAAATAATTTTTGATAAAGGGGCCAAGAACACACAATGGAGAAAAGAAAGCCTCTTCAATAAATGGTGCTGGGAAAACTGGAAAGCCACATGCAAAAGAATGAAACTGGACTACAGTCTCTCTCCCTGTACAAAAATTAACTCAAAATGGATCAAAGATCTAAACATAAGACCTGAAACAATTAAGTACATAGAAGAAGACATAGGTACTCAACTCATGGACCTGGGTTTTAAAGAGCATTTTATGAATTTGACTCCAATGGCAAGAGAAGTGAAGGCAAAAATTAATGAAAGGGACTACATCAGACTAAGAAGTTTTTGCTCAGCAAGGGAAACTGATAACAAAATAAACAGAAAGCCAACTAAATGGGAAATGATATTTTCAAACAACAGCTCAGATAAGGGCCTAATATCCAAAATATACAAAGAACTCATAAAACTCAACAACAAACAAACAAACAATCCAATAAAAAAATGGGAAGAGGATATGAATAGACACTTCTCCCAGGAAGAAATACAAATGGCCAACAGATATATGAAAAGATGCTCATCTTCTTTAGCTATTAGAGAAATGCAAATCAAAACGGCAATGAGATACCACCTCACACCTGTTCGATTAGCTGTTATTAGCAAGTCAGGTAATAGCAAATGTTGGAGAGGCTGTGGAGAAAAAGGAACCCTCATCCACTGTTGGTGGGAATGTAAAGTAGTACAACCATTATGGAAGAAAGTATGGTGGTTCCTCAAAAAACTGAAAATAGAACTACCTTATGACCCAGCAATACCTCTACTGGGTATATATCCCCAAAACTCAGAAACATTGATACGTAAAGACACATGCAGCCCCATGTTTATTGCAGCATTGTTCACAGTGGCCAGGACATGGAAACAACCAAAAAGCCCATCAATAGACGACTGGATAAAGAAGATGTGGCACATATACACTATGGAATACTACTCAGCCATAAGAAATGATGACATCGGAACATTTACAGCAAAATGGTGGGATCTTGATAACATGATACGAAGCGAAATAAGTAAATCAGAAAAAAACAGGAACTGTATTATTCCATACGTAGGTGGGACATAATAGTGAAACTAAGAGACATTGATAAGAGTGTGGTGGTTACGGGGGGGAGGGGGGAATGGGAGAGGGATAGGGGGTGGGGAGGGGCACAAAGAAAACAAGATAGAAGGTGACAGAGGACAATCTGACTTTGGGTGGTGGGTATGCAACATAATTGAACGACAAGATAACCTGGACTTGTTATCTTTGAATATATGTATCCTGATTTATTGATGTCACCCCATTAAAAAAATAAAATTATAAAATAAAATAAAAAATAAATAAATAAAAAAATAAAACGGAATGAAAATGATCTATAAGAAGTGATGCCGAATGGTTTTCAGAACAATGAAAATGAGTATATACAGATGCAAAGAAATAACACATTTTGTGAAAAACATAGGATAATAAAATATATATGTGCACTCTTATTTATTCAAGAAGAGATAAAGAAATACAGAAAAGATAAACTAGAGACCAGTGATGTTAGTTACTAACATTGTGATAGATGTACACAGTGTAGAACAAACAAAAATAATAGAGATTGAGAATATTATTGTGAATATATTTTTATGCAGTTTTGACTTTTCAAACTATGTTAATGGTTCACATACTCAAAAGTAATAATATCAGAAATCAAAATATACATTCATTAATTTTTTAATATAAAAGCAAACAAACATATTCATTAAGGTGGATTTTGAAAGAATACTATAATTATAGTAAAGGAGAAAAAAAGTTTTTGGCCTGTGTTCTCTTAGGCTAAAAACAAACCCTGTACTTCAGTTGCTGCTTCAATTTTCCATTTCTGTGTGTTAGCAATTCTGAAAGTACTTTCTGTGAGTGAGTAAATAGGTAACTCTATTGTGAATAATCAAATCCATATTTGTTACTGTCAAAAGGAGTTAAAATACAGAAATAAAGAAGACTAGAATGAATGATGTGATGTTAAACTGGAATTGTCAGATGATAGATAGATAATTGATAGAATCTTAGGTAGGTAAATAAATGGACAGGTATTGAAAAAGAAAAAAATATTAATAAAGAAGTGTGAATATATGCATATACATTCATTGATTTTCTAGCTCTGTCCTTCGATATAGCTAAAAAGCTATTATTACCTTCAGTAGCACTAAGCACAATTAGTTTCTAGATTTTGGCTTACATGTATAGATCTCTTCTTTATACAATGGTTGATGCCAGGACTAATCCTAGAACAACTAATCCTAGATGAGCCTAGAACATCTTTCTCTGCTAACAATTTAAAAAAAAAATGCTTTAAAAAGAATGAAGGGATCCCAAAAGGTACAAGAATCAAAAGAGAAGTTTTACGAGGCAATTTGGACAATCTGAGTATAAATAAATAATGTAAGTAAATCATTATAATACAGTGAATATAATAAAGATCCATAAATCTATATTGATATAAATTAAATGCAAATAAGAAAAAAATGTTTTTTTACTCTAAAAAACAACTGAAATATGTAGAAAGAATGACAGAATTATAAAAACTGCCATTTGACAAGCATAAAAATAAGTAAATGACATAGACAAAGGTTAGCAATGAATGTTAAAATTAGTAGCATAAAATTTTATGAATACTAGCTTCTTTATAATAATCTCAAAAAATATCACAATAATATACTTATTGATTACAGTGGAAAACCTGGCAATAATGGCCTTAAGTGTTTAAAATAAAGATCTACAGAATTTTGTCAAACAGACATCATGAGTCCCCTGAATTCATTGCACTGAGAAAACCAGAATATCTCTTCTGGGTTATTCAATCAATAAATGCAATCCCCAAATTTAATCATGAAGGACAATCAAACAAATGACTATTGAAAGATATTTTATAAAATAACTGATCCAAAATATAAACTGCATAAAGGATAAAGAGAGCAAGCTTGAGATTAAAGTTTAAAGGAGAGAAATGACAGGTGAATGGGATACTTGGTCTGGATTTTTTTTTAGTACATGAGACACTTTTGGGACACTTCCAAAAACTGAATAAGGTCTGCAGATTTAAGCCTTGTGTCAATGCTAATTTCCTGCTTATGATAATTTTATGGCTATACGTGAAAATGCCTTGTCTAAGTGTATGCTAGTAACATGTTAATATTTTGCAACTCTGCCCTTTACCTAGATTAGTAGAACAGTACTATTTTTGTAGATTTTGATTGAATTTTTCATTTCAATTTTTGAACTATAATAATTCTATTTATCAGAGTTCTTTTAATTTTAAAGGATTGAGTCAACCCATCCTAGTTGACTATGTACAATAATTACCAAGTCATTTAGTAATAAGAGTGTAGAGGTTGCCATTTTGACCCCATCGGGTTACATATAGGAACAAATCAATATACCTGTCTTACTCCTTCTCTCCCTCTTCCTCTTTTTCTCTGTAAAATAAATAAAAGTAACTTTTAAAAATATAAGGATAAAATACCTGAATAAATACTTCTCTAAAGAGGACATACAGATGGCCAATAGACATATAAAAAGATGCTCAACTTCACTAATCATCAGAGACATACAAATTAAAAACCACAATGAGATACCACTTCACACCTGTCAGAATGGCTATCATCAGAAAATCAACTAACAACATTTCAGCGAGGATGTGGAGAAAGGGGAATCCTCTTGTACTGTTGTTAGAATGTAAATTTGTGCAGCCACTGTGGAAAGCAATATGGGGTTTTCTCAAAAAATTTAAAATGTAACTGTCTTATGATTCTGCAATCCCACTTCTGGGTGTATATTCAAAAAAACCTCGAAGCACTAATTTGAAAGAATATATACACCCCTATGTTCATTGCAGTGTTATTTACTCTGGCCAATGTTACTCAGAACTTTTAAATATAAAACATACCACAGAGCTAAATGTTAGCTGTTAATAATTTATTACTGAGAATAGTTAAAAAATTACATCTTATCCCACTTAAGTGGGATACAAATCTGAGACTCATGACGTAGATAAAAATGAAACGGTTATGGGAGGGAAGGAGAATGGGGAGAGGGGTGAAGAGAAGGACAAATACATTATGATGGAAAATGATTTACTTTGGGTGATGAGCACACAACACAATCAATAGTTCAAATGCTACAGAGATGTCCACCAAAAACTGTACTCTTATTGATTGTATTGCTTGTTACCCCATTAAATTTCACTTAAAAATAAAATAAAAAAAATTTTAAAGTACATTTTTCTTGGAGCAATATCATAGATTGCCTTGTTTAAATAATTAATAACTATTTTCCTATAATGTTATGTACCCCAATTTAATGGTTAATATATGTGTAAGCATACTTTAAAGCACATAAAATATATTTAACATTTTTATCAAACTTTTACATTTTAGAACAGTTTTAATTTAGTAAAAATTGGAGAAGAAAATATAGAGTTCTTTGTTTCTCTTATTATTAATATCTTATGCATTTGTTACAATAAATAAACAGATATTGATACAGAATAATTACCTAAAGTCAGAGTTTATTTAGATTTCATTAGTTTTTACCTTATGTTCCTTTGGTTGCAGAATTCCCCATTACACTTAATGTCAGTCGTGTCACCTTAGGTCCCTCTCAGGATGGCACTTTCTCACTTCCCTTGCTTCTTTAAAGTCAGAACGCTACAAACAGAAGTCTTCTATTTTACAGAAGTTTCACAATTGGGATTTGTCTGATTTTTTTTTTTATGATGAGACTAGAGTTATGGGTAACAATGCCACCACTGTCATTACAACATATCAAGATTACATATCATCAACATGATTTATGACTCTTGATGTTGCTATGCATGTAGACACAGAATAATTAAATAAATGGATGACAGATGGTAGAAGACAGGTTCCTCACTGTGGGAGTGGGAGTTTACAGATAAGGAAGAGGAGGAAGCTAGAATGATGTGCAGTAAGGGACTGGAGGCATCAGAATAAACTCAAGTTTAGCTTAATATAGTGTATGTCCAGTAGTCGTGGCCATCACAGCCGCCCGACACATGCAGGTTCACATTAGATTTGGACGGTAATGAAACTGCAGAGCCAAGAACTGGTGGGCCATTAACTTTTACTCTAGCCTCGCAACTGGCCGGCGAGTAAAATCAAACAGAGAGGACACCAAAACCCACTCACATGTTCTCCGGTTCCACAACCAGGAGAATCTTTCTGGTTTTTCCTAGAATCAAAGGCCCCATCTCTGTTCCCCTTCAGCACCCTGCCAACTTGGCTGCCTGCCTCTGCAACCTCATAGCCTCCTCCAAAATGGCCTCCTAGCTCCTCCTTCTTTTAAAACCTTTCCCAGTGAAAGCTCCTCCTCCAGCTCAGATTAGCATAACCAAGGCCCTTCCAGAACATGAAGGTAATTAATAGTATCACCTGGGCAACACAATCACAATAACGTGGTCAGCAGCATTCTAAACAATAAAAGTGAGCAAAACGAAATAACACAAATTTAACAAACTTATTTGCCCAACATATAGATACAGGTGGTTACATATAGAAATATTTATAGATCTGTGTACATATGCATGCTTGTATACTCACATGTAATTTTTCTCTGTTAGCTGAGAGGACAAAACAAACAAAATCAAAAGAAAACAGAGCAAAGAACCAACACGTCTCAGTAGCAAGGAGCACATCTAACACTCTGACCTTATTTTGATGTATCATTCTCCAATAGAAGAAACCCGGACTCCCAGTAGAAATGGCTGATTCTAAGAATAAGGCAAGCTCTACACAAAATGAGACTATACCCTCTTGTAATACCAAAAAGTAAGAAAGTGCCCAAACACACACTCACACACATCAACAGTGATTGGCAGGGATGTAAAGGAGCCATGTGAATGAATCTCCAATGTTCAGCCAAATCAATTTGAGCCATCTTAAAATAATATACAGTGTGTCCGTAAAGTCACGGTGCATTTTTGACCGGTCACAGGAAAGCAACAAAAGATGATAGAAATGTGAAATCCACACCAAATAAAAGGAAAACTCTCCCAGTTTCATACCTATTCAGTGCAGTTCGATGTGGGCTCACACACAGATTTTTTAGGGCTCCTTAGGTAGCTATCCCGTATAGCCTCTACAGACTCGTCACTGACTGATGGCCTACCAGAACAGGATTTCTCCACCAAACTGCCAGTTTCCTTCAACTGCTTATCCCACCGAGTAATGTTATTCCTATGTGGTGGCGCTTCATTATAAACGCGCCGATATTCACGTTGCACTTTGGTCATGGATTCGAATTTAATGAGCCACAGAAAACACTGAACTTTCCTCTGTACCGTCCACATCTCGACTGGCATGGCCGTGGGCTGCTCCGCTGTATACACAGTGTTACATCATCATCTGCACATGCGCACCTGCTGCCACATTATCCTACAGAAACTGGGAGGATTTTCCTTTTATTTGGTGCAGATTTCACATTTCTATGGTCTTTTGTTGCTTTCCTGTGACCAGTCAAAGGTGCACCATGACTTTACGAACACCCTGTATTGCTAACTAAAACAAACATTTATAAACTAATAAGAATATAAATAACTGAGTAAATTGATAAATTAATCCGTGGGGAAAGTTCTCACATAGAAGAGTTTCAAATAACTTAAGTTTGTATGTTACCTCAAGGTGCAGAAATGTAATTGTTCACTCCTTAGGTGCGAAGTGGGCACAGTGGCTTCCAAGGAGAACAGTGTGAAAAGGTAGGGAGGGAGTAATGAAAAGGTATTAACTTTATAGTGCAGAAATTTCAGTAGGTGACGATGCCATCAGCAAGACTGCTATAGAAATATTTACCTGAAGCTTAAGAACTCTTATTGATCTCTGTCACCCTATTTAATTTAATTTTCTGAATAAAAATTGATTAATTTAAAATAAATAAATAAATAAATAAATTTTCATTATTTTGAATTAATTATTCAACCAATCTGGAATAATGTCAGAAATTTATTTAGTATGGTGCCAACATGTTGGCATGCCCAGTCACATGATATGCTAAGTCATTAGAAATTTGACTAGGTGTTTAAAATGGACTTAGAAAGAGACTGTAGGCCCTGACAAGTTGGCTCAGCAGTAGAGCATTGGACTGGCTTGTAGAATTCCGGGGATTTGATTCCTGATCAGGGCACACAGGAGAAGCGACCATCTGCTTCTCCACTCCATCTCTCTCTCTCTCTGCTCTCTCTATCCTCTCTCTCTCTCTTTTTTCCTCTCCTGCTGCCATGGCTCAAATGGTTCAAGCAAGTTAGCTCCAAGTCTTTTGGATAGTTCCATGGCCTCGCCTCAGGTGCAAAAGTAGCTTGGTTACCGAGCAATGGACAGAGAATTGCCTGGTAGCATGTTTCCTGGGTGGATCTCAGTTGGGGCACATGCAGGAGTCTATGTCTCTTCCTCCCTGTCTCTCATTTAATAAAAAGAAAGGAAGAAAAGAGAAAGAAAGAAAGAAAGAAAGAAAGAAAGAAAGAAAGAAAGAAAGAAAGAAAGAAAGAAAGAAAGAGAAAGAAAGAAACTAATTTACTTTAGGTGATGAGCACACAACACAATCAATAGTTCAAATGCTACAGAGATGTCCACCAAAAACTGTACTCTTATTGATTGTATTGATTGCCACCCCATTAAATTTCATTTAAAAATAAAATAAAATAATTTAAAAGTACATTTTTTCTTGGAGCAATATCATATATTACCTTGTTTAAATAATTAATACCTATTTTCTATAATGTTATGTACCCCAATTTAATGGCTAATATATGTGTAAGCATACTTTAAAGCACATAAAATATATTTAACATTTTTATCAAACTTTTACATTTTAGAACAGTTTTAATTTAGTAAAAATTGGAGAAGAAAATACAGAGTTCTTTGTTTCTCTTATTAATATCTTATACATTTGTTACAATAAATAAACAGATATTGATACAGAATAATTACCTAAAGTCAGAGTTTATTTAGATTTCATTAGTTTTTACCTTATGTTCCTTTGGTTGCAGAATTCCCCATTACACTTAATGTCAGTCGTGTCACCTTAGGTCCCTCACAGGATGGCACATTCTCACTTCCCTTGCTTCTTTAAAGTCATAACGCTACAAACATAAGTCTGCTATTTTACAGAAGTTTCACAATTGGGATTTGTCTGATTTTTTTTTCATGATGAGACTAGTGTTATGGGTAACAATGCCACCACTGTCATTACAACGTATCAAGATTACATATCATCAGCAAGAAAGAAACTGTAATATAAGGCTCCTTCTTGCCAGATATTTTCCCACATTCTGGGGAAAAATATAGCATAATTTATATATTTAGAAATAAGTAATTTAAAATTAATAATGTAGAGTTACTTAAATTTATAAAATTTGTAAGAATAATTCTGAACAAAAAGAAAGAATTTAAATATAACTTGCATCTTAGTGTTATGGACTTTTATTTACTTAAGCATTCTGTTATTAATATTCAGTGGTTAGTAGTTTGCCTTGTATTTATAGATGTTTAATACATAATTTTTATTGATTTGATTACGACTTCATAGAATGAAAACAATGCTATAATTTTTATTTTGACATATTTCCTGTCCTTATAAAAAATGGATATATATATATATATATATATATATGACAAGTGCATAATTTTAAGAACACTTCTGTTGTTGATGAAAGCTCTGTTGGTCTTTCAGAAAAAAAATATGAAAAAGCTAACTTCTCTACCAATTTAAAATCAAGAGAATAAGGATTTTAATAAGCCTCCTGGGATATTTGTCTTTTTTATCTTTGATAAATACATGATAATAAGGACAAATGATACAAACAGCAATAACTTTTCAGTAATGTGATCATTAAAAGACCTCTCAACTGTAATATTTCAGTATTAATTGGGGACAGATGATCATTTTAGTGACATGCTCAATTCATTATCCATACTTCAGTACTTCATGAATACCTGAACATTCTTAATGAAGTGATTATATTTTTAAAGATTTTTAGTGCAATGATCTTAATTGGGTTGTTTATTTTAAAGCTAAGAAAAGGTAAAAACAAAATAGAATTTAGTATTGCTAATTAGATAGTATAAAAAAGATATCTGGGAAAAGTGAACCAAATATAATATTAATGTTTAGTAATTTTTGGGTGTAGTTTAACAGTTACTAAAATTATGTTGTCTCTTATCAGTTTTGTTATGTAAATAAAATTAATAATCAGTGTGTGTTCTGAATCATTGTTCCAAATTCTTATAAAAGTATCAAACAATGTATACCCCAAATCCCTACAAAAATCCTGGATTTCTTAATATAATTACTTTCTGCTTATATAATTTATTTAATAATATTGTGTATATTTCCCCATCTATGAAATACAAGCTACCATGTCCTAGTATTTGAAGGGATTCCAAAGCAAATCAAGTTTGTTCACATCTTATTTCTTTCTATAATGAATTGTATTTCTTAATTTTGAATTTATCATAATCATGTCCTGTTATTAAGTTTACTGATATGTTAAAAAATGTTTTTACTACATAGTTTCTAAGTTTCAGCTTGTGTTCTTTCTTCTAATATGTAATTCAACATTCCATAATTTTAATATATATCGAAATTTTTGACACTATATATTGATCCTCTTGTCCTTTCATAATATTTACTGCAGTTTTCAAAGTCCATATCTCTCCTTTGGTCTCTTACACTTCTCCATTTTGGTTTCCTTCCTACTTCTCTGATTACTTTTTCTTTCTTTTTTTTTATATATTTTTTATTTTTCTGAAGTTGGAAATGGGGAGGCAGACAGACTCCCGCATGCACCCGACCGGGATCCACCTGGCATGTCCACCAGGGGGCGATGCTCTGCCCATCTGGGGCGTCGCTCTGTTGCAAACAGAGCCATTCTAACACCTGAGGCAGATGCTACAGAGCCATCCCCAGCGCCCGGGCCATCTTTGCTCCAATGGAGCCTTGGCTGCGGGAGGGGAAGAGAGAGACAGAGAGGAAGGAGAGGGGGAGGGGTGGAGAAGCAGATGGGCGCTTCTCCTGTGTGCCCTGGCCGGGAATCGAACCCGGGGACTCCTGCACACCAGGCCGATGCTCTACCACTGAGCCAACCGGCCAGGGCTTTTCTTTTCTAATTATATATATATTTGAAATTCTTCAGTATCAAAATACTACAAATTCTGTTAGTTGTTCATGTCTCTTCTAATTTTCCATCCTGCTATTAATCTTCTTGTTTATTCACTAATTTATTAATCTCAGAATGATTCCCCTGTCTTGAGATTCTTTCATTGCTTTAAGATGACAATTCCGTTATCTTATTTAATTTTTACAAAATGTTGTGACTAGCACTTATTATTTTCTAAGGTTAAATAAGCAGAGACACAGGGAGGCTATGTAACTTGCTCAACATCATGTAGGGAAGTGAAGGAGCCAGGGTTTTAACTGAAACAAAACTCCAATTACTGTTGTTCATGAATGTTTTCTGCACCCTAAATATAACAAATTTGAAGTTTCTTCAAGAAAATATATTTTTTCTAGTCAGTATTCCATACTCTTAAATTATAACCAAAACTTATTAAGTTCATCTCTACTTATTCACACCTGACTTTCACATTGAACCTCTCTATACCTCTTTCCACTGCCATAATTTTGGACCTTATCATTCTTTATTTTAGTGATTATATCAACATCACATTCCTGTCATTAATCTTTTTATCCCACTTTCAATTAATAGATCATCATGCTACCTGCATTGTTTTTCCAATAAATGAATATGGATTGTGTTACTATATTGTTTAACTGACATTTAAACTATATTGTTTAACTGATTGTATTTTAAATATTTATATACCTTAAATTGGCATCATGATAATTGGAAGGTACTAGGTCAATTATATTAATCCTAATTTACAATAAGAAGCAAAACTGAAATAAATATAACTGGCATAGTGAGCAAAATTTAATATGGTAGTCAGATAGACCCTTATAACTAATGGGGCCAAACCTTCAGCCTTGTAGTGTTCTGGCTTCCTCTGACTTGACAGATTTCTCATTCTCTTCAGGCTTCATTGGTCTTTTCTATTGGTAACCTTCTTGAGGAAAAAAATGAGAGAATAAAAAGTGTCTTTTGACTCACTTGTGCCCTTGACCTTGTAAGTATACTTTGTATTGTTTGCTTATTAATTTGTTATTAAACCAAGAGCAACTAAGACCATGCCTGAGTCTCTATTCTCCATTCTCATCTTCCTTTGAAAGTGGACCAGCTTTCACGGTATCAGTCACAGACCTAAAATCTATCCCAGCTTAATTATTCTCCAACATGTACTATCCCTAACGTGCACTAGCTAAAATTTTTGCATATTGGAAATATTACAGATGTCTTGGGTATTCTACTTTAAATGTATTTAGTTCTTTGTTACACACCATTTTATCCTGAAAAACCTATCAAACACATTTTCCCCTCAGTCAGGCCTACTTCTCTAAGTTCCCAAGAGGTTGGTTGGTTGATCTCTACTCTGCCTGCTGTTTCTTTTGGTTTCTCATACTTCATTGTAAGTTATTTGCTTCCAACTCTTACTTCCTTTCTTGATAATTAGAACCATCAGAGCAAAATTTGTGCTTATTGATTGATGTTGTATATTCTGCTTGTTTTTCCTATTGCTGACTTCATAGTAGTTCTATAATTGATATCACTGGGGCCATGGCAAGTTTTTGTTCTTTCCTCTTCTAGGCGGCTCTTTTTTGTTTTATGACTAATGATTATTTTACAGTTATCTTTTTGTCTTATTTTTCTCTCTTCACTACCTCTTGCACTCACCATTAAACTACCAATATTGTGAAGATAGAGATCTTATCTCACTAATTTTTATTCCCTCAGAAGCCTTTAGAATAGTGTTAGGTATTTTACAGGCTCATATTAATTGTCTCTAAAATAATGTTTCTTAAGCCACTCAAAAGCTGGCTTAACAGACTGTTGATGATCTTCATATTTGGGGCTCTGTTAGTCTGTATTACAAACCATTCTACTATCAAAGAGAATTTTTATTATTTTCACTGGTAATGCTTTATTTTAGTCAAACTGTCTATTTTTCTATAATTTAATCTTTGTTAAGCCAATTACATATAACACAGACCATTAGAGTCTACCGTTATTTAAAAATAACTATTGTTACCACATTGAACTAAGATAATTCCAGCTAAAATAAGGAAAAGAATGAAGGCTTTAATTGGTTTATGTTACCGTTTTCTAGGTAAATACATAGTTTTCATTAAGCATCATTTTTTTTCTAATAGCACCTCTGCAGTAACTTTCCATACACTAATGGTGCTGAAATTAGAACAATGTACCATGGAACATGTTAGTCATTGCTCATATTTTAAAATGTTATTATTTGTTCAGGAACAGTAACAGACTGTTACTGACCTATTTCTATTCTTTCATATTTTTTTAGCTAAAATATATGTAGCCTTTGCCAACACATGTGTGCATATCTTTGTTTCATACAAAGAATTTTACAAGATGAATTAATACAAAAGAGACTAACCAGAATATATTTTTAAATTTTTTATTAAGATTGTGGTTATTTAGAGAGAGATAGGAGGATGATCAAAAAACAGAATGAAAATATCCTAGACAGAGTTGCAGAGGCTCTGCCCTCAGGGTTACAGAAATGGAACAATAGGGAACGGAAAATATTCCCATGATGCTGGTAAGGCTCTGAAAGTCCTATTGTAAATTTAAAAAATAAAATGTAATGTATATTTTAGAAAAATTTTTTGATTTACAGAGAAATTGACAAGATATACAGAAATTCCCATATACCACACACTCAATTTCCCGATTTATCAACGACTTCTATGGTTATGGCACATTTTTAATAATTATAAACCATGTTAATATAGTATTATTATTGCACACAGTCTATACTTTGTGCAGATTTCCTTACATTATACCATATGTCCTTCTGTTTCAGAATGTCATCTGGGATATCACATTTCAATTAGTAATAAATTTCTTTACGTTTCTCTTTATTATTAACAGTTTCTCTAATTTTCTTTGTTTTAGATTTTCTTGGCAGTTTGAAGGACTTCTGATAAGTGTTTTGTCCCTATATTCGAATATTTTTTTAACATTTCTTTAAATATTAGACTAAGATTTTGTGTTTTGAGGAGGAAGATCACCGAGATAAAATACCACTCTCATCACATTATATCAGAGGTGCATAGTAACAGTACAGCTTACCACTAGTAAAACTGATCTCTCTGCCTCCTGGGTAAGAAGAGGAAGTATCTTCCAGGCTGTTCCACTGTAAAGTTACTCTACACCTGTCCACTCCACACACACTTCACTCGGTACCCTTGGAGAGGAAGTGACTATGTGCAGTTCACATTTAAGGACTGCGGAATTATTCTTTCCTTCTTGGAATGTGAAGTACCAACATTAAATATTTGAAATTCTTCTGCATGAGAGATTTGTCTATTAAATCCCATTTATGTATTCAAGTACTTATTTATATTCATGTGGACTCATGGATATTTATTTTACACTTCAGGTTACAATCTAATACTGTTTAATTTGTTGTGTTCAGATTGTTTTGTTAGCATAGGTAGCTAGTTAATTATTAATAAAAGAAGGGAGCAGATGGAATCAGACTTTAAGTCTGATTAACTAGGAAGCTGTAGCATTCAGAGACTCCCTAGGGGAGAGCCACATTCTCTGCCAAACACACGCTAATCCCCGGCAGAAAGAACCAACTGGCTTTTTGGTCTCCCCAGGGAACAACCAGCCCATTAGCCGGGATTACTAGGGAGAGGGATAAAACAGTATGGAAATTCCTTTGCTCAGCACAGGCACTGGGAAATCCAAGGCGGAACTGGGGAAAAAGCACGCGCAGTAGAAGCCACACGAGGAAACAAAACTTCGGAGCATGTGCAGTAGGAGCCCAAATGGCAACATAAAGGGGAGGAGTTTAGCCTGATTAAATCGAGGAAAGGATTGGATTGGATAAAGACATGAGGGGCGAAATTCAGGAAAAGAGATTGGGTTAGGAGGAGGGCCCAGCTCAAGCTTGTAAGAATTAGGAAGAAGATTGGTTTGTTTGAATGAAAATTTACCCCTTCCCAAACCCAAAGAGTATCATCAAAGCTTAACAATGACCCCTGCTCACTCTCTGGTTGCCCTGGCATCAGTGCACACCCAAGCAAGGGCCTGAATTCAGCGCTGCTCAGGGCCAGGGCATCCTCGGGCCTCGGAGCAAACATACAGCTGGGGCAATGAGACACAGAGAGGTTCTGCTTCTCTTGAGCCTTGGCCCCACTGGGCCTGGCAAGTTCGAGTACAGGTCTGAGGACTCAGAAGCTGGACTTTTGGAGAGAGATGGTGCTGAGCCACTTGGTTTTGGATGACACATGGGGCACCTGGGAAATGTTCTTTTCTTCACTCCAGTAAGACTTGCCAGAATCACTCACGTCCTCCTAAGAGCGAGTTCCCAAACTCTTCTCTTGCAACTCCATGGGCGAGTCCTGTTTCCACCGACAGTAGCTCCACTATTGAATATTAGCTCTTTCACCTGACTCCTCTGTCCCTTGGACATATCCCTATCATTGTGTTTGTTTGATTTCTTTTCTTTCTTTTAACACTTCCTTACTTCCTGGCATTACAAGATACTCCAAGATTATCTTTTAAGAATGAAATAAAACTTCTTGTTTAGAGCAGGGGTCAAAAACTCTTTTTTTTTTTTTGTAAATGATTATATGGTAAATACTTTTGTCTTTCTGGCCATAAATGGTTCCTTTTGCATGATCTTTCTTATTTTTCTTAAAACATCATTAAAATGTATAAAAATAAAATCATTAGTAGTTCTCAGGCTGTACAAAACAGATTCTAATCTGCACTTGACTTCCTGGCAGTAGTTTCCTGAGCCCTGGTTTAGAGAAATAAGATTACAAAATAAACAACCTGCCCACCACTGCCCTCCACCCTCAACAGTCTATGAGGACTTACAGTATGAGAATTTCTATTTTGAAAAGAAAATACAACAGTGATTTCTAAACATTTTTTTTTTTGAAAGAGAAACAGGGTGAGAGAGAAACAAGAACATCAAGCTGCTCCTGTGTGTGCCCTGACCGGGATTGAACTGGCAACCTCTGTGCTCCAGGACTGCAGGACAACGCTCCAACTGAGCTACATGGGTAGGGCAAACTGTTATCGACTTTTTAGAGAGACAGAGAGAGAAAAGGAGAGAGAAGGGAGGGGAAGGAAAGCATTTGTTGTTCCACTCAGTCGGGCATTTTATGGTTACTGTCCATGTGTCTCCTGACCAGGGATCAAACTTACAACCTTGTTGTTTTGGGATGATGCTCTTAACCAACTTGAGCTAACCAGCCAGGGCAATGTTTTCTCTTTAGAAAAGAATACATTCATTTATTTATGTGTATATGTATTGATTTTTGTTAATACTCTGGTTTTGCATTGGGTGTAGTATAATTTATTATATAGGACTTAAGACCTCTCCTCTCCCATTTGAAACAATACAGGGTGGGGCAAAAGTAGTTTTACATCTGTTAGGACACAAAATGCAATTTACTTTTGTATTATTATTTAATATTTATTGTATTATTTTCTATATAAACAACTGTAAACCTACTTTTGACTTACCCTCTAAGTCTAAAAGGCTTATTTTGGATTATAAGCTAATATAACATTGGAATAGTCTTTTTTTTTTTCAGAGACAAAGAGAGAGTCAGAGAGAGGGATAGATAGGGACAGACAGACAGGAACGGAGAGAGATGAGAAGCATGAATCATCAGTTTTTTGTTGCGACACCTTAGTTGTTCATTGATTGCTTTCTAATATGTGCCTCCAGCGGGCTACAGCAGACTGAGTAACCCCTTGCTCTAGCCAGCGACCTTGGGTTCAAGCTGGTGAGCTTTGCTCAAACCAGATGAACCCGCACTCAAGATGGCGACCTCGAAGTCTCGAACCTGGGTTCTCCGCATCCCAGTCCGACGCTATCCACTGCGACACTGCCTGATCAGGCTAGAATAGTCTTAAAACCACATATTTACTATCTGTATATATTACCTATAACTGTAAATTGGTAGATTATTACTTTTAGGGAGAATTTTAAGATGCCTCCATGATTTTCACCCTTTACTAATGTGCCTGAGGTTGTGATATATTAGTGGCAAATGGGGATGATCCAGGTGGGCCTAACCTAAGCATGAGTCCTTTACAAGCAGCGAGTTTTCTTTTTCTTGTGACAGAAAGATAATGTTGAAATTTGATGCAAAAGAGATATCTCATTTCTGTCTCTGAACACGGACCATGACAGCAGCCTGTGGGAGTTGAGAGTAACCCCTGGGGTATGATACAGTAGGATTGTGAACTTGGTTCTCAGGCTCATAGATAGCAATTGCAGGTTTTAAGTGCTTTTAATGTTGACTCATTTTGTAAACTGCCCGTTTATCATCTCTAGCCCACCTGCTTACTTGAATCTGAGACTTACAAATTCAAATGTGCATTCAAGTTTTCCTTTCAGGGGACTGGTAGTCATTTCAAACTCAAACCTAATATGCCCCAAGAACTTGATCACCACCATGTTAACCTATACTCAATCCTAAATATTCTGTTTCTTAAAGACTTCTCCATCTCGTTTCAAATATAAAAAGGTTGACCTCTTTTTCTTCACCTCTTCTGTCATTGTCCCCAAACAGG
Source organism: Saccopteryx bilineata (assembly GCF_036850765.1). Lineage (NCBI taxonomy): Eukaryota > Metazoa > Chordata > Mammalia > Chiroptera > Emballonuridae > Saccopteryx > Saccopteryx bilineata. Next base: position 14,863,533 of record NC_089497.1, read on the forward strand.
TTACCCTGAATCTACTCAGAGTTATTGCAAAAGTCTTCACAATAGTCTTCTTGCTTCCATCCTTGCAGTCACAGTGATCCTTTAAAAATGTCGATCAGATTATGTCACAGGCAGAATAAGGCCTTCTAATGTTTTACTTTTTTCAATCAGATAAAAGGTAAAGGGTTTAGCTTTTTCAACAAAATCCTAGCGAATCTAGCTCCTCTTGATCTTCTCCCTTCTGTCCCTCTACTCTCTCCACACCCACCTTTGGCTACTTTACAGGCATATGAGTTCCTTAAAGTTTTGCGCCATTGTTTACTATGCCTGTTATAGTCTCCCCCAGGGATCCACATGGCTCATTTCCTCATTCCTCTCTAGTCTCTGATCAAAATCACTATATTTGAGGTGCAGAAGTAGATGTTCACTTCTTCTGTGTGCTCTGACCGGGAATCGAACCCGGGACATCCACACATCAGACTAACGCTCTACCACTAAACCAACCTGCCAGGGCCAAAGCAAGTTGATATTAAAGAATTATTTCTTATATTAAGTAGCATTGAACAAAGAGCACCATCAAAGACTATATCCAAAAGGAATTCTCAGTTCCATAGTTCACTTGATAAAATAGTTCTTTTGTCTTTGAAATAAATAATTTATCCAGTAAGAGTAAAGTATCTTTCTTTTTCATGTTCTATAAATATTATGAAGTGAAACACAAACTTATGGTATATTAAGGCCTGGGTAGTTTTTTTTATCCTTTCCAATTTATCACCATATTATTTTAGTGGTAATAAAAAAAATTACTGCATAACAAATGTTGTTCATGTATAGAATTAAGTTAGGCAGGTAAATTTTAAGTAGTCAAAATTGTATTACATTTATGAAATTATGTTTTTCTCTGTATTCCATTAATGTTTTACTGAAGAATAAAAGATATTTAACCCAATAGTATGGTCTTCAATTTAACGTCTCTCACTTTGCAAATGCTTAACTTTGTCTAGTTGATGAGTGGTTTTTTTCCTTTACAGGAGACAAATAACCCATTCCACAATCTAAACTAATCTGAAAATAATATATTTATTATTTTCAGAGAAGAGAAGTATTCTATAGCTCTAAAATGTATTTTTTCTATAAAAATTCATCACTAAGAATTAATATGAAGCAGCTATTTTGTTTCCACAAGTTCAGTAACACACTAATTTAATTATAATCAATTTTCTTTAGAATCCAAAAACATTTCATTCATTTCTAGAATTGGGCTTATTAAGTCTTAATTGATTACCATATTTTTATATATATCATATTTTTGTTCTCTCCTAACATTTCTTTATAGTTCTTTCCTCTGTGCTTGCTCCTCTTCTGTTATTACCATATTCTTTTTTTTTTGTATTTTTCCGAAGCTGGAAACGCGGAGGAAGTCAGACTCCCGCATGCGCCCGACCAGGATCCACCAGGCATCCGGCATGCCCACCAGGGAGCGATGCTCTGCCCATCTGGGCCGTTGCTCTGTTGCATCTAGAGCTATCCTAGCGCCTGAGGCAGAGGCCACAGAGCCATCCTCAGCGCCCAGGCCATCTTTGCTCCAATGGAGCCTCGGCTGTGGGAGGGGAAGAGAGAGACAGAGAGAAAGAAGAGGGGGAGGGGTGGAGAAGCAGATGGGCGCTTCTCCTGTGTGCCCTGGCCGGGAATCAAACCCGGGACTCCTGCACACCAGGCCGATGCTCTACCACTGAGCTAACCAGCCAGGGCCTATTACCATATTCTTTTTTTTTTTTTTTTAATAATTTTATTTTTTTAATGGGGTGAAATCAATAAATCAGGATACATATATTCAAAGATAACAAGACCAGGGTATCTTGTCGTTCAATTATGATGCATACCCGTCACCCAAAGTCAGATTGTCCTCTGTCACCTTCTATCTTGTTTTCTTTGTGCCCCTCCCCCTCCCCCTTTCCCTCTCCCATTCGCCCCTCCCCCCCCTAACCACCACACTCTTATCAATGTCTCTTAGTTTCACTTTTATGTCCCACCTACGTATGGAATAATGCAGTTCCTGGTTTTTTCTGATTTACTTATTTCGCTTCGTATCATGTTATCTAGATCCCACCATTTTGCTGTAAATGTTCCGATGTCATCATTTCTTATGGCTGAGTAGTATTCCATAGTGTATATGTGCCACATCTTTTTTATCCAGTCATCTATTGACGGGCTTTTTGGTTGTTTCCATGTCCTGGCCACTGTGAACAATGCTGCAATAAACATGGGGCTGCATGTGTCTTTACGTATCAATGTTTCTGAGTTTTTGGGGTATATACCCAGTAGAGGGATTGCTGGGTCATAAGGTAGTTCTATTTTCAGTTTTTTGAGGAACCACCATACTTTCTTCCATAATGGTTGTACTACTTTACATTCCCACCAACAGTGTATGAGGGTTCCTTTTTCTCCACAGCCTCTCCAACATTTGCTATTACCTGTCTTGCTAATAATAGCTAATCGAACAGGTGTGAGGTGGTATCTCATTGCTGTTTTGATTTGCATTTCTCTAATAGCTAAAGAAGATGAGCATCTTTTCATATATCTGTTGGCCATTTGTATTTCTTCCTGGGAGAAGTGTCTGTTCATATCCTCTTCCCATTTTTTTATGGGATTGTTTGTTTGTTTGTTGTTGAGTTTTATGAGTTCTTTGTATATTTTGGATATTAGGCCCTTATCTGAGCTGTTGTTTGAAAATATCATTTCCCATTTAGTTGGCTTTCTGTTTATTTTGTTATCAGTTTCTCTTGCGGAGCAAAAACTTCTTAGTCTGATGTAGTCCCTTTCATTAATTTTTGCCTTCACTTCTCTTGCCATTGGAGTCAAATTCATAAAATGCTCTTTAAAACCCAGGTCCATGAGTTGAGTACCTATGTCTTCTTCTATGTACTTAATTGTTTCAGGTCTTATGTTTAGATCTTTGATCCATTTTGAGTTAATTTTAGTACAGGGGGACAAACTGTAGTCCAGTTTCATTCTTTTGCATGTGGCTTTCCAGTTTTCCCAGCACCATTTATTGAAGAGGCTTTCTTTTCTTCATTGTGTGTTGTTGGCCCCTTTATCAAAAATTATTTGACTATATATATGTGGTTTTATTTCTGGACTTTCTATTCTGTTCCATTGGTCTGAGTGTCTATTTTTCTGCCAATACCATGCTGTTTTGATTGTCGTGGCCCTAAAATAGAATTTGAAGTCAGGTATTGTAATGCCCCCAGCTTCATTCTTTTTCTTTAGGATTGCTTTGGCTATTCGGGGTTTTTTATAGTTCCATATAAATCTGATGATTTTTTTGCTCTATTTCTTTAAAAAACGTCATTGGAAGTTTGATGGGAATTGCATTGAATTTGTATATTGCTTTGGGTAATATAGCCATCTTGATTATATTTATTCTTCCTAGCCAAGAACAAGGTATATTCTTCCATCTCATTATATCTTTTTCAATTTCCCTTAACAATGGTTTATAGTTTTCATTATATAAGTCCTTTACATTCTTTGTTATGTTTATTCCTAAGTATTTTATTTTTTTTGTTGCAATCGTGAAGGGGATTATTCTTTTGAGTTCCTTCTCAGTTGTTTCATTGTTGGCATATAGAAAGGCTATTGACTTCTGAATGTTAATTTTGTATCCTGCGACCATACTGTATTGGCTTATTGTTTCTAGTAGTCTTTTTGTGGATTCTTTGGGGTTTTCGATGTATAGGATCATATCATCTGCAAAAAGTGATACCTTTAGTTCTTCTTTTCCGATATGGATGCCTTTTATTTCTTTGTCTTGTCTGATTGCTGTGGCGAGAACCTCTAGTACCACATTAAATAAGAGTGGAGAGAGTGGACAACCCTGTCTTGTTCCTGATTTAAGGGGGAAAGCCTTCAGTTTAGTGCCATTTAATATGAGGTTAGCTGATGGTTTATCATATATGGCCTTTATCATGTTGAGATATTTTCCTTCTATACCCATTTTGTTGAGAGTCTTAAACATAAAATTGTGTTGTATTTTATCGAAAGCCTTTTCTGCATCTATTGATAAGATCATGTGGTTTTTGTTCTTTGTTTTGTTGATATGGTATATTACGTTAACCGTTTTACGTATGTTGAACCATCCTTGAGATTCTGGGATGAATCCCACTTGATCATGATGTATTATTTTTTTAATATGTTGTTGTATTCGATTTGCTAGTATTTTGTTTAGTATTTTAGCATCTGTATTCATTAGAGATATTGGTCTGTAGTTTTCTTTTTTTGAGCCATCCTTGCCTGGTTTTGGTATGAGGGTTATGTTGGTCTCATAAAATGTGTTTGGAAGTATTGCTTCTTCTTCAATTTTTTGGAAGACTTTGAGTAGAATAGGAACCAAGTCTTCTTTGAATGTTTGATAAAATTCGCTGGTATAGCCGTCAGGGCCTGGACTTTTATTTTTGGGGAGGTTTTTAATGGTTTTTTCTATTTCTTCTCTACTGATAGGTCTGTTTAGGCTTTCTGCTTCTTCTTGACTCAGTCTAGGAAGGTTGTATTGTTCTAGGAATTTATCCATTTCTTCTAGGTTGTTGAATTTAGTGGCATAAAGTTTTTCATAGTATTCTACAATAATTCTTTGTATATCTATGGTGTCCGTGGTGATTTCTCCTCCTTCATTTTGGATTTTGTTTATATGAGTTCTTTCTCTTTTTTCCTTGGTAAGTCTTGCCAAGGGTTTGTCAATTTTATTGATATTTTCAAAGAACCAGCTCCTTGTTCTATTACTTTTTTCTATAGTTTTTCTGTTCTCTAATTCATTTATTTCTGCTCTGATTTTTATTATCTCCTTTCTTCGGCTGCTTTTGGGTTGTCTTTGTTCTTCTTTTTCTAGTTCCTTAAGGTGGGAAGTTAAGTGGTTCACTTGGGCTCGCTCTTGTTTGTTCATATATGCCTGAAGTGATATGAACTTCCCTCTTATCACTGCTTTTGCTGCATCCCATAGATTCTGATATGTCGTGTTGTCATTTTCATTAGTCTGTATATATCTTTTGATCTCTGCACTTATTTCTTCTTTGACCCATTCATTTTTTAAAAGTATGTTGTTTAGTTTCCACATTTTTGTGGGATTTTTTTCCTCTTTTTTGCAGTTGAATTCTAGTTTCAAGGCTTTATGATCAGAAAATATGCTTGGTACAACTTCAATTTTTCTGAATTTGCTGATGTTGTTTTTGTGGCCCAACATATGGTCAATTCTTGAGAATGATCCATGTACACTGGAGAAAAATGTATACTCAGTCACTTTGGGATGAAATGTCCTGTAGATGTCTATCATATCCAGGTGCTCTAGTGTTTTGTTTAAGGCCACTATGTCTTTGTTGATTCTCTGTTTGGATGACCGATCTAGACCCGTCAGCGGTGTATTGAGGTCTCCAAGTATGATTGTATTTTTGTCAGTTTTTGTTTTAAGGTCAATAAGTAGCTGTCTTATATATTTTGGTGCTCCTTGGTTTGGTGCATATATATTAAGAATTGTTATGTCTTCTTGATTCAGTGTCCCCTTAGCCATTATGAAATGGCCATTTTTATCTCTGAGTACTTTTCCTGTCTTGTAGTCAGCATTATCCAATATGAGTATTGCTACATCTGCTTTTTTTTGGATGTTATTTGCTTGGAGTATTGTTTTCCAGCCTTTCACTTTGAATTTGTTTTTATCCTTGTTACTTAGATGAGTTTCCTGTAGGCAGCATATAGTTGGATTTTCTTTTTTAATCCATTCTGCTACTCTGTGCCTTTTTATTGGTGAGTTTAATCCGTTTACATTTAGTGTAATTATTGATACTTGTGAGTTCCCTATTGCCATTTTATATCTTGCTTTCTGTTAGTTTTGTGTCTTGTTTGATCCTTCTCTTTCGTTTTTCTATCTTTTGTTTTTATTTGGTTGTATTCCATACATCTTTCCTCTGTTGCTATTTTTTTTATCTCATGTGCTTCTGTGGTGGTTTTTTCAATGGTGGTTACCTTTGAGTAATGAAAAGGGTCCCTACCCTGTTCATTGTAGCAAACTATTTTGTGAGTACTTTTGCACTCCATCGTCCTTTGCTACTGTTAATCTCCATCTTCTCCCCCTCTTTCTTTTTGTTGTTGTCACAGTTTAAATTTGGTTTTATTGTGTTCTTCTTGGAGCTTTTACTTGTGGCTCTGTTTTTTTTTTTTGTTCTTTGTATCTGATTGGAGAACCCCCTTTAGTAATTCCTGGAGTGGGGGTTTTCTGATAATAAATTCCCTCATCTTTTCTGTATCTGTGAATGTTTTTATTTCTCCTTCATATTTGAAGGATAGCTTTGATGGGTATAGTATTTGTGGCTGAAAGTTTCTCTCTTTCAGGACTTCAAATATTGGGGTCCACTCTCTTCTAGCTTGTAGAGTTTCTGCTGAGAAATCTGATGATAATCTAATGGGCCTTCCTTTATATGTTGTATTCTTCTTTTCCCTGGCTGCCTTGAGAATTTTTTCTTTGCTGTTGGTTTGTGTCAATTTCATTATGATATGCCTTGGAGTAGGTTTGTTGGGGTTAAGAAAACTCGGTGTTCTGTTTGCTTCTTGAATTTGAGGCTTTAGTTCTTTCCACAGGCTTGGGAAGTTCTCATCTATTATTTGTTTGAGTATGTTCTCCATTCCATTTTCTCTCTCTTCTCCCTCTGATATACCTATTATTCTTATGTTATTCTTTTTGATGGAGTCAGATAATTCTTGTAGGGCTATCTCATTTTTTTTAATTTTTGAGTCTCTTTCTTCTTCTCTCTGTTGTGCCTCAAGTTGCTTGTCTTCTATTTCACTAATCCTCTCTTCTATCTGACCTGTTCTATTAGCTAAGCTTGTTACTTCGTTTTTCAGCTCGTGAATTGAGTTTTTCATCTCTGTTTGATTTGTTTTTATAGTTTCAATTTCCTTGGACATATATTCTTTCTGTTCATTGAGTTGTTTTCTGAGCTCCCTAAATTGCCTTTCTGTGTTTTCTTGTATATCTCGGAGGATTTTTAGGATTTCTATTTTGAATTCTCTGTCATTTAGCTCCAAGGTTTCCAATATATTAAATTTTTTCTCCATAGATTTTTCTTCATCTAGCTGTGTTACCTCTCTTTCTTTTGTATCCATGATATTCGATTTTCTCTTCCTTAATGGCATCTGAGGGTGGTTTTGTTGATAGTATTAATGAGATTTAATAAAGAATAAAAAGTTAAAAAAATAAAAAATCAAAAAGAGTTATTTTTTTTTAAAAAATTAATAATGAAATAAAGAAAAATAAAATAATAATTTTTAAAAAAAAGAAATTATTCCCCCCCTCCTTTTTTCCTCTCCTGTCCCCTTTTTCTTGAGAAAATCTTGTGGTGAACTGTGAATTATAACAAACAATGCCTGTAATGGAGGTCCTGAATTGGAGAAAAGTAATAAAGTGGCAAAAAAAAAAAAAGAAAAAAAAGGGGGGGGCGGTATGGACCCACAAAAAGCAAATAAGGAAAAAATTTGGGTCAAGAATAAAATGATTTGCTTTTAGGTGTTGGTGTTGTCTAAGAGTTATGATGAGAGGAATAAGAGAACAGAAAAATGGGGGGACAAATTAAAAAAATACTATTGTATTTAGTGGAACAAGAACTAGATAAAATGGAGAGCCAGGGATGGGAACACTGCTAGTGAGTTAAAAAGGTGAAGTAAAAAACTCCTTAAATGCCACAAACATAAGTTTGAGTCCTAGATAAGATAATTTGTTTGTTATTGAGGTTTGAATGAGAGGAGATGTAAAGGAGAAAGGAAGAAACTAATATAGAGGGAGAAAAGAAAGAGAGAGAGAGAAAAAAAGAGGGAACCAGTAAAAGAAGAAAAAAGAAAGGAGAGAGAGAGAGTTAAGGGTTTTGGAGTGCAACCCTCATAGAGAGAAAAGAAGAGGAGAAAAAAGATAATGGGAGATGTAACACTTATGGGTAGTGTAGTTCAAGGAGAGGAGAGAGTAAGACAAGAATGAAGATAAGAGAAACAAACGAACAAATATAATAAAATGGGATAGGTTATAAAGTCTGCAGATTATTCTTGATTTTGAGAGGTTATCTTCTTGTTTTTTCTTTTCTCTCCCTCTTCCTGGTCGGTGACTCTGTACCCCAGGTTCTGCCCCTTTGGCACGCTCAGGTAGAGGTTTGCAGTTGATAAGTCTCTATGGCAATGTCATGTATTGTGCTTTAGTCTCGTTGGGAGTCAAGGCTCATTAGCTTTCATAGGCTCCGACAGTGAGAGAGTCCATGTTCCTGGAGCCTTTCTCCTAGTCTTTCCTTCCTCAATTAGTAGCCTGATAATCCAGCTATGGGGTTGTTGCTGCCTCTGCCTGGATAGTAAGAGGTTCAAAGAGCTGGCAACTCCCCACTCTATTTCCACTCAGTACAGGGCTCTGGGCAAGGCTCAATCAGTCAGAGCTGCTAGCATAATCAGGCGGGTTTTCCGCCCACTCAAAGACCTCTGGCTCTGCCACTCTGTCCGGTAACACAGGCGGGCACCCATTTCCGGGGTGCTTGGAGGAAACTCTCATTCACTATCTGCGCGCGCAGACCAGGATATCCGGCCAGTAGTCTCACGCTCTGAGTGAAACCCCCAACCGCATGGAAATTTGCAGCGCTGGAATTCGCTCTCGCTCCGTCCCCATGTGCGGCTTTTGCAAGGCGCTGGGGCGGCCCCCGATTCTGCTTTTGCCCACACAAAGGCCCCTGACTCTGCCCCTCTGTGCGATAACATGGGCGCGCCCTGCTGAGGCACTCGGAGGAATCGCTCACTACCTATCTGCGCGCGCACACCAGGATATGAGGCCGGCCGCGTTTCCCTGAGTGAAACCCTCACCAGCATGGAAAATTTCCACCGTTGGAATTAGTTCTCGCTCCCTCCCGTGCACGGCTTTCCCAGGGCGCTGGGGCTGCCCAGAGATTCTGCTTTCGGCCCACAGAAAGGCCTCTGACCCTGCCTCTCTGTGGGGCAACACGGACACCCACTTCTGGGGCTTAGGAAGAGATCTCTCGCCCACTAACTGCGCACCAACCAGGAGAACGGGTAAAATGGCTGCCCTGCTTGTCTTTCTTTGTTTGGGTTTGGCGCGAGTGTTAGCTTGTATTGCCCGGCTTGCCACAGGAACAGTTTTTCCTCCACTAGGATCTCTGTGCCACAGCCTGGTTCGGCCTTTTGTGCGCGGCCTGGATGTATTCACCCCCTTTGCCCGCCTCAGTTTCTATATTCACAGTTACCAGAGAAAGCCGCCCTGTTTAGGTTAGTGAGGAAGGCGGAGCATTTCTTACTCCCTATTTCCTTCAGGATTTGGTTATATATTTAGCCAATTTTTCACTCGACCATACCTTCGGGTGTATTGTGAAGCATCTGGAGGCTCCAAGTATAGGTTTTTCTGTTTCTGGTTGAAGATCTTGTTGAGTTTTGGGGGAGATTTATCGGTATCGCTTCCTACTCCGCCATTACTCTGACGTCATCTATTACCATATTCTTGACTGTATCCTCTATACAGTTCTTTACATTCTCATGACTATTCTGTAACTACCAATTTGTACTTTTTATCCCTTCACTTTTTTCACCCATTCCCCCAAATCCTCTCCCCTCTGGCAATCCTCAGTTTGTTCTCCGAATCTATGAGTCTGTTTCTGTTTTGTTTGTCATTTGTTTTGTTTCTTTACATTCCACATATAAGTGAAAGTGTATGGTATACTGTGGACAAATCCTGCCAGGGGTGAGGACGATGGAGATGCAAAGACCCAACTCCGGGGACCAGGTTCACTGACGCAGATCCACTTTATTCAGGAAGTAAACTAGCTTATATACATGGGTTCAACCTATAGGGTGTTACAGTGTGTCCTTCATAGCCAGTGGCTGAAAAGATCAGGGAGTTGCATGGTTAACGGTAAGTCCCTTCCTTATAGCAGGCAAGCTTCCTTCCTGGGTATGCCCAGGAGGCTTCTGGGAGCTGGAGTATTCTCACAGTATTGTATCAGCCGCAGCTGCTAGGAATGTGCTCTGCACTCCACCCACAGTATATTTGTCTGTTTCATTTTACTTAGCATATTATATTACATGCGTTATGTCATGTTACGTTATGTTAGTTACATTACATTACATTACATTACATTATATGAAAGAGGAGACAGAGGAAGATCCGTATCTCTTCTCTTTCCCTGGAGTCCTTTCTCTGTCATAGGTGGGACTGGAGATCTGAAGCTGCGAAGACACAGTTCCAGACATGAGCATCTCTATTCCTGGGTAACAGTTACAGGGATACCTACATTATCTGTCCCCTTAACACCTATATACCCATCTCATATTTAATCAATTTATACATCTTTTATTTATTGCCATTAGAAGTCAAGACACATATTTGTATAACTAACATAACAATGGTCAATTCCCTTGTCTTCCCTAACTTCAGTTTAAGGAATATTAATTTCCCTAAACTTACCATATGACCTTCCCTTATTTACTTGCATTTTGTTAATGGAGAGCCACTTATTATTTATAACAATGTTTTTACTATGCTTAATAATGATGGACTATTGTAACATAAAGTTAAAGGAAATCACTGTACTGTTTTAGTCTCAAGCTATCTATAATTATCAGCTATCACTCCATCATGTATTTAACTATGATGATAATAAGCATATTTAAATATAACTATGATAATAAGCATTTAAAAACATATAAGAATTATGTTCTTTAAAATTGATTTACATATTTCTATAGTAAGTTTATGTGGCACTTAATAATTTAAATAAAAATAAGATTTTCTACTCAAGTATTACTAATGGTCATCATAGGAAAAATCACACATTGTTATACTAATTGAAATTACTAATTAATAATTTCTTTTCTCTTAAAGAAATTCCTTAGCATATTTGTTACTTTTTTTCTGGTGTTTTAGAGATCATCAGTTATATCATTGCAGTTCTAGCATAAGTATATAAATTCATGTCTAAATTCCAGATGTTAGAATATAGGGTACTAAAAGTTGTCAACTATCATGCATAAAGCACTTTTCAAAAAAGTCAAATTTTATTTACTGTCTGTTTTATCTGCTGAGATGACTGTCCTCACATTACTCAAGATGTCAATTCTTTTAATGTTTATTTTAATGAGAACTTTTTGTAAACTTGATATAATTCATTTGAGAAAAAATTATCAAATAATGTTTTCAAGTATGTGAATGCATCACTGTGAGTTAAAATTCAATCATAAATTTCTATTCATTGAAAAGCAAAATAATATGACATTTCCATTTGTACATTTAAATTATATAAAGGCACTTAAAACTAAACAATGTTTAAGAAAATATTACGAGACTATACATCTATCAAATACTATGATGATTAATTGAGAAAGAAATTAAGATACATTGGATTTGATTGTTTTTACTAATTTTTCTAACATGTTTATTTTATATTTTGTCTTTTTGTTTCTATAGAATATAGAATAAAACATTCCTGAGTTTATAAACCTATCTGGGATGGAAATATTCCTGGATATTTCTTCAAATTCAAGATAATGTACTTTCAATTCACTCAAAGACATGTAGACAATAGGAGGTTCTGATTTAAAAAATATAAAAGTCTGTCACCTGATGTTGGCAATAACAGATGCCAATAGTTTTGACTTTAAAAATGAATCAAAAAGTTTTAAAGATAAAATTGTAATTATGTTTTATAAAAAGTGTAATGTACCTTTATTAATTTACAAAGGTGTAACCACTGATATAAAAGTGAAAAAACAGATTCATGTTATTGAAAAGAAAAGCATGAACCTATAGCTTACATTGTAGATATATGAAAGGGTTAGTCATTTTTAACATCATATTAAATTATTTTTCAACAACACATTTACCACCAATATCAAGAGAGTTTAGAAAATGACACAGAAGAATAAGCTACCTAATATTTATGTGACCTTGTATTCTTAATATATCCTTTCCGTGAAACCTGAAAAAGCAGTTAAAATGATGAAAGGTATAAACTAAGTATATTTTGTTTTCTCATAGTTTATTATATTGAAACAGTAGGATACTCGATAAAGTTGAAATCCAATTTTCTTGAGACAAAGGAAACACATTCACTTTAATTTATTTGCTGTTTTTCTTTTCTTTTTTTTTTTGTCAATTCTAACCAACAAAAACATACTATAGTCTAAGTCAGAATTTGTCTTGTATAGAGCTCATGCCTTGAATAAAAACAAAAAGTCAACAATATACAAAAGAGAGGGGAGAAAGGATGATAGAGAAACTGAGAGACAGAGAAATAGAAAGAAGGCACTAGGAGAGGTTAGTTTGGCATTAAACAAACATTGAAAAAATTGAGTCAAGCTAGTGGTTTGGAACTTGAGAAAATCCCCAGTGCTAGATGAAGGTTGGCATTATTAATGATTCAAGTGTTTTATGTTCATAGATTGTTATTCTGTTATCTGGTTAGAAAGATATAAATTCAACAAGAACTTACTTGTTGAAAGTGAAATAGTAAAAGTCACAATCCAGAGTATTCAGAGGTTTATGGTCTAGTTACATGAAAAAAAATGATTAAAACATATATAATATCTAGATCATAAATTAACAAAGTATACAATCACAGGAAATTTTCTGAGGTTCATACCAGAATGGCTAAAGAAATTGGAAATGAGTACGACCACTATAGTTTGGGATGTGTTATAGGCTCAAAAATTGTTCCCAGTGGTATCCATATCCTAAATCTTGAAACCTGTCACTGTTACCTTATTTGGTAAAAAGGACTGTGTAGATGTAATTAAAATAAAGATCTTTCAATGGGAAGATTACTCTGGATTATCTGAATTGGCTCTAAATAAAATCTTTCCTCCTCTCATTTGAAAAAGAAGAAAAAGAAAAACAAAGAAAATAGGAAATTAAGGGGATAATTGATACCTGTTTTCAAGTGTACTGAACTTGATTTTAAGAATTATGTTGACTATATTTTTCTACATTTCTAAAGATTATGACAAAGATAAAATTATAAATTGCTGTAAAACTGTTAATTAGGAAGGAAAAAAGCATTTAACCATAATGTTAATTAATTGCTCAAGCAAGTTATCATGGAGATTACAGATTTCCAATTCTGAAAAATAAAAAAATACGTTTGGATATTTTCAGATTATTTACATGTGAAGACATAAATCTAGTGTAAATTAATGCTCTAGAATTATAGTTTATTTATCATAAAATAAAAACTTGCTTTAAATAAGAAATTATTTGTGAAATGAATAAAGTTGCTTAATTTAAGAAACTCATTGTCTTAATTCTTAAAATTAAATACTAATTATGTCTATTGGAATAGTTTTAACTAATTGCAATAGCCTTTTAAAGAATATTTTCTAAGTAAACTTAAAGGATTAAAAGATAAAGTCAAGTGACTTTATACCTATATTAGTCTCTATATATCTTCCACATTTTAACCTTTCCAATAAAACACATTTACTATAAGCAAAGAGAGCATATTTTATGTTTTAGCTAATTTCAGAATTTAGCATAAAACTAGGCACAGAAAGGATTATTGTACTATATTTCATATCTTTAAGTCATATCCATATTCTAAATGTGGATCAATAGTAATTTATCAAAAATATTCAATAATTGTGGTAAGTAATGTTGCATATATAAAAGAAGGATAAAATAGTGTCTTCTATCCAAATGTCACCACTGACATAAGAGACACATTTTGTAAAAATTTATATCATTACATGTAAAATTATATTTTCAAGGATGAGGAAGTTGGCAACAAGTGACCAGCTATAGAAGTCTTTATTTAATTATTTATCAAGTATCGCATATTTATCTATTCCAGTTTCAACCAGGTTGGGAGTTACTAACATAGAACCGCAGCCTCTTCAAAGAAGCTGACACCTGAGCAGTAATGAACACTGCAGAGTAAAAAAATGTAAGTGTTGAGAAGACATGAACTTGGTGTGATTTCAGAGTAGTCTGGTAAATGTTAAAGTTCATAAGGAAACGTAATTAGCTGGACATAATGTCGTCAGACAGTGCAGTAAGAATAGAATAAGAAACGTTATCTTAAACAAGGATCAATTCTCGTTACATTATTAAAGGTTGAATGAGTCCCACATTTAGATGCTTGAAATCTAGTTCATAGTTATCAGGACTTCTTTTTTAAACTGTGATATACTAGCAGCATTGGTTGAAAATATTTCACAATTTTTTTTTTGAGAAACGTAAAAAAATTCAATACATCATTTTATGATAACCAAAAAAGATTGAGAATATGCAGGCTAACAGTTTAAAAGACTTGGGACCATTTCTATTTTCCAATGCGTATTTTTATTAAAGATTGTTAGCAATAGTATAGAACTACTGTTATACCCCAAGTTCTTGTTTATGACTTTGTTTTTGCCCCATTGTAGACTCTCATAAATTATCACACAATTACTAACAATGTAGAGAATTTCTCTATCTAGGTATGCAGTTTAGTCTCTTTTTGAAAACTTTTCTACTCACCATGAGAAATGATGACCTATAGCCATTTATAACAACATGGATGGACCTTGAGAGCATTATACTACGTGAAGCAAGTAAATCAGAAAAAGCTAAGAACTATTTGATTTTACACATAGGTGGGATATAAAACTGAGACTCATGGACACAGATAAAAGATAAGAAGTTACCAGGAAGAGGGGATTAAGGGAAGTGGAGGAAAGAAGGACAACTATACATCCCATGTAGGTGGGATATAAAATAAGCATCATGGACATATGCAAGAGTGAAATGGTTACCCAGAGGAAATGGTGGGGAGCAGAGTAAAGAGGTATAAATATATAATTGACCAGGTGGTGGCACAGTGGATAGAGCATTGGCCTATGATGATGCTGAGGACCCAGGTTTGAAACCCCAAGATCATAGGCTTGAGAGCAGGCTCATCCAGTGTGAGCACGGGGTTGCTGGCTTGAGTGTTGGATCATAGCCATGACCCTATGGTCACTGGCTTGAGCCAAAAGGTCATTGGCTTGCTGGAGGCAACCCCCACCCCTGTCAAGGCACATATGAGAAAGCAATCAGTGAACCACTAAGGCACAACAACTATGAGTTGATGCTTATCATCTCTATCCTTTCCTGTCTGTCTCTATCTCCTTCTCTCTCTTTATCTCTCTCTAAAAAAAAGAAAGAGGGGCAAATATAAGGTGATGAAAAGTGATTTGACCTTGGGTGATGGACACACAACACTATCATCAGTTCAAATGATATAGAGATATTCACCTGAAATCTATGTACTTTTATTGATCAATGTCATTCCATTACCTTAAATTCTTCCCCCCCCCCAAATGAAAATTACAGTACATAAAAAATATAACTTATGGGAATATCCTTAAACCATTCTGACATTGCTTTATTCCATCTCCAATAACCACAACATTCATCCCTCTGGATTAAGTCTAAATGCTGTAGATAAAATCTATGAATAAATGAGAAAAATTTCCCCTGCGTATATATCACAGCTTATTTTTCTAGAAATGCAGAACATTGGCTTCATACATTAAAATCTAATGCTTCTTTTTAAAATGAAAATATTTTCTGAATGAGTTATATTCTGAGATATAATTAATACCTATTTGAATTATCATTTAAGATTTTGGCAGATATTAATTATTAACTCAAAAGAAAAACAGATCCTAAAATAAGTGCTGAGCTTGTGAGAAAGGTCTTGGGGGAGGGCATTCTACAATTAAAAAAGAAAAAGAAAAAGAGTTGTAAAGGGTAACAAGTATCACATATTGTACACTTTATAAATTTCATGAGAAATGCTAAGTTGATTCTACCCCAAATAGGTTTTTCTGGTTTTTACAAGAAATTTTTTTTCTTTATTCTTCTATGTGGGTAGTTCTTTTTTTTTTTTTTTTTTTTTAAATTAAATTTGAATGTATTAGTTTTTTTTTTCTTTAACACATAGCTATCAAAAGCCCAGATGTGCACCATATGAGTTGATGAAAATGTACATAGAAGTTGTGATAAAAGCTTTTCTTTTTGGTCTATTATATCTTTTTTTTTTTTAATAAATTTTTATTAATGGTAATGGGATGACATTAATAAATCAGGGTACATATATTCAAAGAAAACATGTCTAGGTTATTTTGTCATCAAATTATGTTGCAAACCCCTCGCCCAAAGTCAGATTGTCCTCCGTCACCCTCCATCTAGTTCTCTGTGCCCCTCCCCCTCCCCCTAACTCTCTCCCTCCCTCCCTCCCATGTCCTTTCTCCCACCCCACCCTTGGTAACCACCACACTCTTGTCCATGTCTCTTAGTCTCATTTTTATGTTCCACCAATGTATGGAATCATGTAGTTCTTGTTTTTTTCTGATTTACTTATTTCACTCCTTATAATGTTATCAAGATCCCACCATTTTTCTGTAAATGATCTGATGTCATCATTTCTTATGGCTGAGTAGTATTCCATAGTGTATATGTGCCACATCTTCTTTATCCAGTCTTCTATTGAAGGGCTTTTTGGTTGTTTCCATGTCTTGGCCACTGTGAACAGTGCTGCAATGAACATGGGGCTACATGTGTCTTCACGTATCAATGTTTCTGAGGTTTTGGGATATATACCCAGTAGAGGGATTGCTGGGTCATAAGGTAGTTCTATTTGCAGTTTTTTGAGGAACCACCATACTTTCCTCCATAATGGTTGTACTATTTTATAGTCCCACCAACAGTGAATGAGGGTTCCTTTTTCTCCACAGCATCTCCAACACTTGCTATTACCCGTCTTGTTGATAATAGCTAATCTAACAGGAGTGAGGTGGTATCTCATTGTAGTTTTGATTTGCATTTCTCTAATAACTAATGAAGCTGAGCATCTTTTCATATATCTGTTGGCCATTTGTATCTCTTCCTGGGAGAAGTGTCTGTTCATGTCCTCTTCCCATTTTTTTATTGGATTGCTTGTTTGTTTGTTGTTGAGTTTTATGAGTTCTTTGTAAATTTTGGATATTAGGCCCTTATCTGAGCTGTCGTTTGAAAATATCAGTTCCCATTTAGTTGGCTGTCTGTTTATTTTGATATCAGTTTCTCTTGCTGAGCAAAAACTTTTAATTCTGATGTAGTCCCATTCATTTATCTTTGCCTTCACTTCTCTTGCCATTGGAGTCAAGTTCATAAAATGTTCTTTAAAACCCAGGTCCATGATTTTAGTACCTATTTCTTCTTCTATGTACTTTATTGTTTCAGGTCTTATATTTAGGTCTTTGATCCATTTTGAATTAATTTTAGTACACGGGGACAGGCTGTAGTCGAGTTTCATTCTTTTGCATGTGGCTTTCCAGTTTTCCCAACACCATTTGTTGAAGAGGCTTTTTTTTCTCCATTGTGTGTTGTTGGCCCCTTTATCAAAGATTATTTGACCATATATATGTGGTTTTATTTCTGGGCTTTCTATTCTGTTCCATTGGTCTGAGTGTCTATTTTTTTGCCAATACCATGCTGTTTTGATTATCGTGGCCCTATAATATAGTTTAAAGTCAGGTATTGTAATGCCCCCAGCTTCATTCTTTTTCCTTAGGATTGTTTTGGCTATTCGGGGTTTTTTATAGTTCCATATAAATCTGATGATTTTTTGTTCCATTTCTTTAAAAAATCTCATAGGGATTTTGATGGGAATTGCATTAAATTTGTATATTGCTTTGGGTAATATGGCCATTTTGATTATATTTATTCTTCCTATCCAAGAACAAGAAATATTTTTCCATCTCATTGTATCTTTTTCGATTTCCCTTAACAATGCTTTGTAATTTTCATTATATAGGTCCTTTACGTTCTTTGTTATGTTTATTCCTAGGTATTTTATTTTTTTTGTTGCAATCGTGAAGGGGATTATTTTTTTGAGTTCGTTTTCTAATATTTCATTGTTGGTATATAGAAAGGCTATGGACTTTTGTATGTTAATTTTGTATCCTGCGACCTTACTGTATTGGTTTATTGTTTCTAATAATCTTTTTGTGGAGTCCTTCGGGTTTTCGATGTATAGGATCATATCATCAGCAAAAAGTGATAGCTTTACTTCTTCTTTTCCGATATGGATGCCTTTTATTTCTTTGTCTTGTCTGATTGCTCTGGCCAGAACTTCTAGCACCACGTTGAATAAGAGTGGAGAGAGTGGACAACCCTGTCTTGTTCCTGATTTAAGGTAGAAAGTCCTCAGTTTTATGCCGTTTAATAGGATGTTGGCTGATGGTTTATCATATATGGCCTTTATCATGTTGAGATATTTTCCTTCTATACCCATTTTGTTGAGAGTCTTAAACATAAAATTGTGTTGTATTTTATCAAAAGCCTTTTCTGCATCTATTGATAAGATCATGTGGTTTTTGTTCTTTGTTTTGTTGATATGATGTATTACGTTAACCGTTTTGCGTATGTTGAACCATCCTTGAGATTCTGGGATGAATCCCACTTGATCATGATGTATTATTTTTTTAATATGTTGTTGTATTCGGTTTGCCAGTATTTTGTTTAGTATTTTAGCATCTGTATTCATTAGAGATATTGGTCTGTAGTTTTCTTTCTTTGTGCCATCCTTGCCAGGTTTTGGTATGAGGGTTATGTTGGCCTCATAAAATGTGTTTGGAAGTATTGCTTCTTCTTCAATTTTTTGGAAGACTTTGAGTAGAATAGGAACCAAGTCTTCTTTGAATGTTTGATAGAATTCACTAGTATAACCGTCTGGGCCTGGACTTTTATTTTTGGGGAGATTTTTAATAGCTTTTTCTGTTTCCTTCCTGCTGATTGGTCTGTTTAGGCTTTCTGCTTCTTCATGACTCAGTCTAGGAAGGTTGTATTGTTCTAGGAATTTATCCATTTCTTCTAGATTGTTGTATTTGGTGGCATATAATTTTTCATAGTATTCTACAATAATTCTTTGTATTTCTATGATGTCTGTGGTGATCTCTCCTCTTTCATTTTGGATTTTATTTATTTGAGTCCTGTGTCTTTTTTCCTTGGTGAGTCTTGCCAAGGGTTTGTCAATTTTGTTGATCTTTTCAAAGAACCAGCTCCTAGTTTTATTGATTTTTTCTATAGTTTTTCTGTTCTCTATTTCATTTATTTCTGCTCTGATTTTTATTATCTCCTTTCTTCGGCTGGTTTTGGGTTGTCTTTGTTTTTCTTTTTCTAGTTCCTTAAGGTGTGAAGTTAAGTGGTTTACTTCGGCTCTCTCTTGTTTGTTCATATAGGCCTGAAGTGATATGAACTTTCCTCTTATTACTGCTTTTGCTGCATCCCAGAGATTCTGATATGTCATATTTTCATTTTCATTTGTCTGTATATATCTTTTGATTTCTGCGCTTATTTCTTCTTTGACCCATTCATTTTTTAGAAGTATGTTGTTTAGTTTCCACATTTTTGTGGGTTTTTCCCCCTCTTTTTTGCAGTTGAATTCTAGTTTCAAGGCTTTATGATCAGAAAATATGCTTGGTACAATTTCAGTTTTTCTAAATTTGCTGATATTGTCTTTGTGGCCCAACATATGGTCAATTCTTGAGAATGTTCCATGTACACTAGAGAAAAATGTATACTCTGTCGCTTTGGGATGAAGTGTCCTGTAGATGTCTTTCATATCCAGGTGCTCTAGTGTTTTGTTTAAGGCCACTATGTCTTTGTTGATTCTCTGTTTGGATGACCGATCTAGAGCCGTCAGCGGTGTATTGAGGTCTCCAAGTATGATTGTATTTTTGTTAGTTTTTGTTTTAAGGTCAATAAGTAGCTGTCTTATATATTTTGGTGCTCCTTGGTTTGGTGCATATATATTAAGGATTGTTATGTCTTCTTGATTCAACTTCCCCTTGATCATTATGAAATGACCATTTTTGTCTCTGAGTACTTTTTCTGTCTTGTAGTCAGCATTATTAGATATGAGTATTGCTATGCCTGCTTTTTTTGGGGTGTTGTTTGCTTGGAGTATTGTTTTCCAGCCTTTCACTTTGAATTTGTTTTTATCCTTGTTGCTTAGATGAGTTTCTTGTAGGCAGCATATAGTTGGATTTTCTTTTTTAGTCCATTCTGCTACTCTGTGTCTTTTTATTGGTAAGTTTAATCCATTTACATTTAGTGTAATTATTGACACTTGTGGGTTCCCTACTGCCATTTTATAAATTGCTTTCTGTTAGTTTTGTATCTAGTTTGATTCTTCTCTTTTGTTTTTCTATCATTTGATTTTGTTTGTTTGTGTTCCATACTTCTTTCCTCTGTTGCTACCTTTTTTAAGTCAAGTGTTTTTCTGGTGGTTTTTTTAAGGGTGGTTACCATTAAGTAATGAAAAGGGTACCTACCATATTCATTGTAGTACCCTATCTTATAAGTATTTCTGCACTTCATCATCCTTTGCTACTGTTAATCTCCATCCTCTCCCCCCTTTTTTTCCTTTGTTGTCACAGTTTAAGTTTGGTTTTATTGTGTTCTTGGTGGAGCTATTACTTTTGGTGTTGTTTTCTTTTGTTCTTTGAATCTGGTTGGAAAACCCCCTTTAGTATTTCCTGGAGTGGGGGCTTTCTGTTGATAAATTCTCTCATCTTTTCTGTATTTGTGAATGTTTTTATATCTCCTTCATACTTGAAGGAGAACTTTGATGGGTATAGTATTCTTGGCTGAAAGTTCCTCTCTTTCAGGGCTTTAAATATTGGGGTCCACTCTCTTCTAGCTTGTAGAGTTTCTGCTGAGAAATCTGATGATAATCTAATAGGCCTTCCTTTATATGTTGTACTCTTCTTTTCCCTGGCTGCCTTGAGAATTTTTTCTTTGTCATTGGTTTGTGTCATCTTTATTATGATGTGCCTTGGAGTGGGTTTGTTGGGGTTAAGAAAACTTGGTGTTCTGTTTGCTTCTTGAATTTGAGGCTTTAGTTCCTTCCACAGGCTTGAGAAGTTCTCGTCTATTATTTGTTTGAGTATATTCTCCATTCCATTTTCTTTCTCTTCTCCCTCTGATATACCTATTATTCTTATGTTATTCTTTCTGATGGAGTCAGACAATTCCTGTAGGGCTTTCTCGTTTTTTATTATTTTTGAGTCTCTTTCTTCTTCTCTCTGTTGTGCCTCAAGTTGTTTGTCTTCTATTTCACTAATCCTATCTTCTATCTGGGCTGTTCTGTTAGCTAAGCTTGTTACCTCGTTTTTCAGCTCGTGAATTGAGTTTTTCATTTCTGTTTGATTTGTTTTTATAGTTTCAATTTCCTTGGTAATATATTCTTTGTGTTCATTGAGTTGTTTTCTGATCTCCCTATATTGCCTTTCTGTGTTTTCTTGTATATCTCTGAGTATTTTTAAGATTTCTATTTTAAATTCTCTGTCATTTAGCTCCAAGGCTTCCAATATGTTAAGTCTTTTCTCCATAGATTTTTCCACATCTATTTGTGTTACCTCTCTTTCTTTTGTATCCATAATATTCGATTTCCTCTTTCTTATCGGCATCTGAGGGTGGTCTTATTGATAGCACTAATTAGAATTAATAAAGAGTAAAAAGTAAAAAAAAAAAAGGTAAAACACCCCACAAAAAAAAACAGTAATAATTTATTATTTTCCCCTTTTTTTCTCTCTTCTCTTTCCCTCCTCTCCCCTCCTCACGGAAATATCATGCCTATAATGGAGGGCCTGATTTGGGGTGAAGAGTTCAAGGGGCAAATAAAAGGGAGTAGGGACCTACTAAATGCAAAAAAAAAAAAAAAAAAAAAAAGGAAGAAAATCTTAGACAAGCATAAGATGATTTGCTTGTATGTGATGGTCAACTAAGAGATATAATGAGAGGGATAAGAGGGAACCAGAAAAAAGGACCAAAAAAGAATAATAAAGAAGAAAAAATAAAAATAATAAGTAAAAATCTGTTGTATTAAGTGAAGCGAAGACTAAATACAATGGAGACCTTGGGTTGGGAGGATCCAAAATGCCACAAAAATAAACAAACAAGAAAAAAAAATAAAAGCAAAAGCAAAAAAGAGAAATAAAGCCAAAAAAAAGCCTTGAGTCCCAAATTAACTAATTTGTTCGTGATTGAGGATTATATGGGAGGAAAGTAAAATGAGAAAAGAAAAAACGAATAGAAAGGAAAAAATAAGAAAAAGAGAAAAACGAAGGAAGAAATAAAATAGGAAGAGAAAAAAACAAAATAAAGCAAGACAAAAAAAAAAAAGAGGAGAGAGTTAGAGTTAAGTGTTTTGGAGTATAACCTTAAAGGAGGGTGAGGATGAAGAAGAAAAATAAAATGCAACACTCATGGGTATTGTAGTTCAAGAAAGGGGAAGCATAAGATGGGCAGAGAATAGAAGGACCGAGGTGGAGGAAATAAAGGCAAAAAGATAGAAGAAACAAACAACAACAACAACAACAACAACAACAAAAATAGTGGATCAAGTTGTAAAGTCTGTGGGTTTTTCTTGATTTTGAGAGGTTAACTTCTTCCTTTTTCTTTTCTGTCCCTCTTCCTGGTCGGTGACTCTGTACCCCAGGCTCTGCCCCTGTGTCACTCTTAGGTAGGGATTTTCAGTTGATGGGATTCTATGGCAATGTCATATAATTGGCTTTAGTCTTGCTGGAAGTAAAGGCTTGTTGGCGTTTGCAGGGTCCAACGATGAGAGAGTTTACTTTCCTGGATTCTCTCTCCTAGTCCCCCCTTTCTGAATTAGCAGCCTGGTGATCCAGCTATAAGGCTGCAACTGCTTCTGCCTGGGGAGTAAGAGGCTCAAAGAGCTGGGAAATCCCCACTCTATCCCCACTCAGTGCAAGGCTTTGGGAAAGGCTCTGACAGTCAGGGCCTCCAGTGTAATCAGGCGGGGGTGGGAGTCAATTGTTGTCAAGGTGACTGTTCAGCGCCTATCATTTAGTTGGACCTCTCAACCCAGGCTTTCCACACTTTGTAACCTGTTTTTGCAGGGAAGAAGAGGCACTAGTCTCTGCTTACGACTAGTGTAGTATAGACCTTATTATCTGCCAAGTCCTTCTTGTTAGCGTTTATCCCTAAATATGGAGGCTCTATTAATCATAAGTTGCCCCCGCCCCTTTAGCGAGAGGCACTAAAAAATATCACGCCTCTTGTCTTGGAACGCTGAATTGAGAGAGATCTTATCAATTAGAACCGAGGGTGCGCAGATTTCATGGGTTAAGCTAATTTCAGTGATTGGGTCGCAGCTGTGCTTCCGAAGGTATTTTAGGCTGCCTGCGCGCGCCCCTCCCCCAACGCTTGATTGTTAGCTTGAATGGCTGGGTGAGGTGCCCCGCCCACGGAGAGAATCTCCCAAGCCTCTCCCGCTGGCCCTGCCGCTGGCGGCTGGACCGCACCAGGCGCAGGATAATGGAGCCCCCTGGGTGTGCGGGCCAGCAGGGCGCCCTGGGCGCGTGGAATGCTCAAGGCACGCAAGTGAATGGGGCGCTCCGGGCACCGGTGGCCGGCGACCCCCACTCGCAGTGTGCGGGCCGCTGGGAACGTCAGCGGTGCTCAACCGGACCGGGTGCGCGCGCGGCGGCTCGCGGTGGCGGCTCGAGGTGGCTGCTCGCGTTGGCCGCTCGCGGTGGCTGCTCGCGTTGGCCGCTCGCGGCGGCTCGCGGTTCCCAAGTATATGGGCTGACTCACCACAGGCGCACTTCCTTGCGGTTTGAAAGAACGTCCCTGTGGTGATTCCTCCACACCCTCGTCTCTCAGATTCAAGTGATAACAGTCCTTTCGCTATCAGTTTGTGTGGAACTCCGGAATGCTCCGAGGATAAATTTTTCTGTTTCTAGTTGATAAATTTGTTGTGATTTAGGGGAGAGCTGTCAGACGCGCTGCTCACGGCGCCATTTCCGTGACGTCACTGTGGGTGGTTCTTAATCTAATTGTCATCATTGTTATAAAATTAACTTATTCTACACAGTAATAGGTTTTCTATTTTTGAGTCAGGGACCAGTGTGGTATAAGAAGGGGGACAATTGGAGACATGAACCAGTAGTGGAATAGCTGAATATATATATATATATATATATATATATATATATATATATATATATGGCAAATTCCAACTGTAGGCTCATCTCAGCACAGGATGCCAACACCTACTAAAAAAGAGCATAGAGCTTGATCTCTAATGGCGCAGTGGATAAAACGTTGACCTGAAACAATGAGGTCACCATTTCGAAACCTGGGGCTTGCCTGGTAAAGGCACATATGGGAGTTGATGCTTCCTGCTTCTCTCCCCCCCCTTTTCTAAAATGAATAAATAAAATCTTTAAAAGAATGAAAAAAAATAAAAAGGGTGTAGACATATATTAAACATTCAAGACCTGGTAACTGTAAAACATTAGTTAATCTTTAGATTCATAAGGAGTAGAGCAGAGGCAGTAATTTGATGGAGATATATTCAGATGTGAGGAGAGGAAGCTCTGTTTTGAAATCAGGTGGACCAGGACCAGGCTGTCATTTCAAGAAGTAGTTTCTGAATCACCAGAGGTCCCAGGGACCTGCCCCTAGCAGTAGATGTTGACTTAATGGAGAAGGGAAGGGCAAGTTTGTTTAAATACATTAGGTAAACTGAAAAGAAAGAATATCATCGTAAGAGAAAGCAGACGGAAAGCCTGTTTTCTTATTTCTTTGCTTTTCTGATTCTCCTCATGACCTTAGGCAAATATTTAATATACAAGAGACCTCAGTTGACATTTCATACTTATGTGACGAGGAGTATGTAGGGTGCTAGGGGTACAAAAATGAATAAGGCATAGACCTAATAATATGGCACATGCCTGAAGGGAGCTGACTAGACTAGCAGTTATTGGGAAATCCTTTTATGTAATTTTACTAGAGATGCAATAAAAAAAATTTTTGTTACTGATTTCTATATCTCTGTGGTTTATTTTTCTTTTACTGTAAAGCCACCGTGATGCATTGGGAAAATTGTATTTGCTAGCAGAGAATCTAAAAAAAAAAAGTGCATATTAATGTACCCATTGGAAATTTTCTATACTTCCTTTTTTTAAAATAAAGTATTCAATTTCATGACTAGGTAACATATACAGATTATTTTTTAACAGGAAATAGGGTACATTATAAGGACTAAGAATCATGACCTAATTTTTATCTTGTTTATTTGATTTATATTTTTGTCAAATTTAGACTATGTCTAATGTTAGGTAAAATTTACAATAGGACTTTCGATCCTTAGATTATATGACAAAAAAAATCCAGTTTTTACATTAGATTTATAAATAAAATCCATGCTTCCATTGTAATGCCAGGTAGTGACCAATGCCTAAAAATATTTTTTTTTTGTATTAAGTCTCTTTCTTTGGATTGTATGATCTATCAGTCAAGAGTTATGCTTCTTATTTTGCCAAACTCTGATACTATGCCTCACATATACTAAGAATTAAACAGATATAAACAAATAAATAGAAGACATATATGAAGAGAAAGCGAGAGCACAGTGTTCATTTTACTCAGGATCTTCTCGTAAGCCAATTTCTTCTTGACATGTCTTTTTTTAAAAATTTATAATTAAACAAATTCCTTTTTATTCTACAGGATTTAGGTCAAATATTACTTCCTCAGAAACCTTCATTATCACCCTATACTAGATTAGATCTCTCCCTCTGTATATAGTCTAATCAGTTCTCTATACATTTACTTTTAGAGCTTATCAAAATTGATAATTATGATACATTAGTAAGTGAATTACTATACTTTATTTTCATAAGAAGACAACTGCAAAAAAAAATATTCAAACCAAACTATAAGAGCTAACCGTTAGTACTTTGGTGATCTGGGCTCCCTTGGACAAAGAGAAATTTGATAATCATTTTATATGTGTCACAATGGCTAACCTTTAACATATTTCCATGCTGGCCATGGCCCCTGAGAATGTGACTTTTCTTATCTCACTGGAGAAGGTTGCAGAATTTGCACACGTTCATTATAAAACCACAGAGTAACCAGATGACTACAGTATTGTATGTATTTGTCTTTTCTTTGGATTGTGTGCTCTCTGTGCAAGAGTTATGCATGTTATTAGGTTGCTAGAATCTAATCTCTGCCTCACATACACTAAAAATTCAACAAATGCTATAAAATAGAGTTCATTATTCTAACATTGCTTCTGTGTCAACATTTTATTTTACTTTCATCCCTAGATTATCCTCATTTAGGCCTTAAAGTATCTACATTTATTTATGTGTACTATATACAACCATATATATTATACATATATATATATAGTATCTGTAATTCATATACTGGATACATTTATTTCAACGAATACTATATTCATGTGCAGGTTAGAAGTCAGGAAATTTATGCATCCAACAGTATTTTATTTTATTTTTTTACTTAATTTTTGAGAGGGAGGCAGGCAGAAAGAGAGACAGGAACATGGAGCTGCTCCTTTAAGTGCCTTGATCAGGGAATCAAAATGGCAACTTTTGCACTCTGAAATGATGCTTCAACCAACCAAGCTATCCAGCCAGGCTATTGATTTTCTTCCTTTCTTTTTTCTTCTTTTTCTTTTTTGAAGAGACAGAGAGGAGGGGAAAGAGAAGGAAGGAGAAAAGGAAACATTCATTTACTGTTCTACTCAGTCGTGCATTCATTGTTTGCTCCCTGTGTGTCCCTTGACTGGGGACCGAATGCACAATCTTGTGTTTCAGGATGACTCTCTTTACTCACTGAATAACCAGCCAGGGCCCCAACAGTATTTGAAACTCTACAGTTCTAATATATTTTGAAACAACTATTAGTTTTTAGCTCAACAACCTCTAATTACTTTTTGAAAAACAAAAGAGAAATTAAGATATATTGAATGTATCCAATTTTACAACTCACATCGAGAGAGAGAGAAGAGAAGAAGAAGAAGAAGAAGAAGAAGAAGAAGAAGAAGAAGAAGAAGAAGAAGAAGAAGAAGGAGAAGGAGAAGAAGAAGGAAGAAGAAGAGGAGGAGGAGGAGGGGGAGGAGGAGGGGGAGGAGGGAGAGGGGGAAGGGGAGGGGGAGGAGGAGGAGGAAGGAGGAAGGAGAAGAGGAAGAAGAAAGAGAGCTGGAGCAAGTACAAGAGAGAAAATTAGAATCAAAACATTGCTTTAAGGGAAAGAAGTATGACTCCACTGACTTTTTTCATTCAAAACATTTTATGGCATAAATCTCTTTCCACACAATATGTTCAATAGTTCTTATTCCAAACTAAAGCACATTAATTTTTAATCATACATAAAATGTCAATTCTTGGCCAAAGAAACAGAGAAATTCTTCACAGAATTTACCCTGATAAATTGAAGCCTAATGTTAGCTCTGCCAAATCTGCTAGCAGAATTACTTTAATGAATTTCAACATAACTCAAAGAAACAAATTGCAGCTCAAAAAATTGTTAAAAGAAGTATTTGAGTGTTTCTTTTCTCTCTCTCTCTCTGAATTCAAAAAAGAAAGAAGAAAGGGATTCTATAAAAGATATTGCTTTGCAAACTGAAGCTTATATTAATATTCAAATACATATGATAAAGGTAAAATATATTTTAAAATATGTTATAAAATGTTAATTATTTTCTCTTTGACCATGTCCTCTGTTTCATATAAGAAATCTTATTAAAATAAAAAAAAGGTTATTTATGCAACACACTTAAAAGTGTAGAATTTCTGAAGAGAGACAGGACAATGCTATTTTTACTATGAAGCTTACAATTAGCAAGAATTTACTGCTGATTCTTTTTACAAAGCTATTTATGCAAATGTGTTGGAAGAATTTAAAAACTGATCAAGAAAATGTATTAGAATCATCAAATAATGCCCAGGGAAAATAACCATTACAACCAAATCCTTGCTGTTCTATAGTAAATAGAACAGTTAAAATTGGTCATTTTAATTTTCCACAATCTTAATTTGTGTGAGGTGTAACACCACCACAAGTGTTATAAAATCATTGTGGGTTGAACACCAATGCATGAGTGACCACTACTGCTTTTTTTTTTCCTAGTTTGCTCTCTTCTTTCTTGTCTTCTTTAAAATTTTAGCTTTTCAATATAATTCAGGTATTACTTTCTCCTTGAACAGCGTCACCTAAATTCCTGCCCTCATTCCACACATTCCCTTATGCATAATAAGCTTTCCTCCCCTGTGAGCACCATAACTGTGCTACCATATCCCTTATATTGTGTCTGTACGAGGTCTTTTCTTCTATAGCCCCCAAATCACAAAAACTATAGAATTATTTTTCTTATGTATCTATGGTATTAATATCTAACCTAGCATTTATTCCAAAGTAGGCTTTTTTAGAAATGTTGAGTACCTTAGTCTATTATGTAAAACCTACATTAGGGACCAAACAGTTCATGCATTTACAGTTAAGAAAATCTACATTCATGTCCCATAGGCTCTAGCTTTTAGAGTATTTGATTACATCAGTTCAATTTTGAATATATGGGATTGATTCTGTCACTTGGACACCAGCATGATTTTTAAATATCCATAAGATGACTTAAAACAAGGGCACCAAAGTGAGGCATCAAATAGACAAGAAAATTAGTATAACTGAAAGAAAATGAGATAACTGAATGAAACAAGTCTGCTATGCAACAAGCAGAGGCAGAGACTTTACCCAAATAACATTTATTTTTGCCATTCTAAAGGAAGCAGCTACTACTCAGTTCCAGACATTTATTGTACAGAAAAAGTGTGGTTTTGGTCCTGGCTGGTTAAGCTCAGTTAGTTAAAAGCTTTGTCCCAAAATGACAAGGCTGAAGGTTTGATCCCTGGTCAGGACACAGAGGAGCAGCAACCAGAGAATACACGACTGAGTAGAGCAACAAATAGAATGTTCCCCTTATTCCTCCTGTCTCTCTCCCTTCCTCTCTCTGTCTCGCACAGAGGTTGCCGGTTCTATTCCCTCGTCCGGGCACATACAGGAGGAGCATCTCCATGTTCCTGTCTCTCTCTGTCCCTGCCTCCAAAAAAAAAAAAGGGTGTAGTTTTGAATATATTGAGTTTTCATGAGAAACTTGATCTTACATTAACTATTTTGAATTTCATTTATAACATATTTATGACAATTCTCCTTTTACTTATTTCTCTTATGCAATTTCTCAAATTTAGATCATGACCTTAACTGTTCATGTGAAGATATGAAAGATGTAACATCTTTACTATCCAACCAATGTCATACTTTGAGCATTCTCTAACTTTTTTATTGCCAATAAGAAAAATTCAATGTGTTCAATCTTGGGGTTCTTAGTTCTAACAGCAATCAACAAATTCACATTTACACATTTTGTCAAATTTTATAATTTGAGGCAATCAATCAATCAGTCACAGGGTTATATTTCTTCGTGTTTGAATTTTTAGAGCACTCTCTTAAATGCAATCTTCAAGGGGACTTACAGTATGTGAGTTTCTTAATTAACTTAAGATCCTAACACTTGTTTATGCAAAGGGTGTGATTTAACACATTCGCCATCAGACTCACAAATTAGCTCTCTCATATCAAACACATTTCCTGCTATAAACTAAAAGAGCAAACCTATATTATACACATTTATGATTGGCTTAGATTTTGAGAGTATTTGTTTTATAATTAAAATTATTACGAGTAAATTTGCATTGTACAATTTAGGAATGACCTTAAAAAGTAGAAAGACTCTTACTTTTTTCTTATTGAATGTAATACAAATCAGAATTTTATGCATTTAAAGATGTTTTATCCATATTCACTGCTCGCAGAATCATTGGAATATAAATGTTCTACAAGTCCTTCTACATTATTTTAGTAATAATTCTAACCCAGTGCTTTGATAATTCACAGTTTTTGATTTTATAAGATTCTGGTCTTGAATTCTTATTATGCCAATGACTTCTATTAATTTTATCCAAAGAAAAATAGTATTTTATTCTTAAATATTCTGTTTACAAAAATAGACTTTTTAGTGTCCTTTAAAGATGCCTTGTAGGTTCTCATAGTCTCACACTTTTTATTCAGAATAGTAACCTCAACTTAATTTATACACTACAAAAAATGAAAAGTTCTAACATTTTAAAAACCTCTTCCGAGTCATCGTGATTAAATTTTCTAAAACCTGATGCATTATTTGTATTACATCAGAAGAACTTTTAATCATTTTTATTTCCAAACTTGCTCTAACGAAGCAGCACAAAAACAAAAGGGTTTGTTTTCTCTTTGTGTATAATTAGCATAGTGCCTTGAATAATATAATTTGGCAACAATCTCATAGAGAGAGGTACCAATACAATAGAGGCTGGCATTGTCACTTAGAACATAAAATTTGACCAAGGCTTTCCTGTAAATCAATATAGAAATGGAGAACAGTCAGTTTAATGCTTTCTTCATCTAATAAAAAGGAGGTAAATACATTAGAAGGAGAGGGAAAAGAAACTTTTCCTGGCCCGAAATGTAAAGAGAAATTCATTATGTAAATATTTCTTTGAACAACCTAATGGACATGCCTTTAATAACAGTGTCACAAGATATTAGACTGATTTGCCATCTACCTGATTCTTATGTCTGGGCACAATAAAAACAGTAAGTATTGTGCAGAATCAAATTTTTATGAGATACTGTCTGTGGAATTAAATAATATTACAGTACAAGTTAGAACAGTTTCTGTTTGAGAAATAACCATTGATTAGTTCCTGAAAAGATAAAACCATAGGTAACTTGGGAGATGGAAGTGCTAGAATGTGGGTGAAAAGTAAATAATGAAGAACTGAAGGTATTTTGATTTAACTATGGCAAAAAATGAAGGATTGTAATTAATAGAGGAGTAACACAATTAGACAAGAATTTTAGAATGACAATTCAGATTGTTTGTACCACCAAATCAAGTTATGTATAGATATATAAAATATATTGAAATAACAGTGTAGATATATTTCCAAAGTCTTCTGTAGATTGGTGCTTGATTGAAAAGAAGAATAATTTGTGACCATCAATTAATAATTGGTTACATAATACACTGTAAATCCATATTAAGTAAAACTGTATAGCACTGCAAAAATGAAGTAGATTTACATTTACAGATAGATAAAAATGTATAAATACTAATGAAGGAAAGAAATTCAGCCTCAAGCATTTGTCCCCGGTATATAGATTGCAAAAAGCAAGGTCTTTCCCACCTTGACAAGAAAGAGTCAAATTAACTTCAAATTCACAACTTTCTTCCAATCCTTTGGTAACCTGAGTTTACAAAGTAACCAACTGGCCCAGAATATAAAGTGTGATGGTATCTGCAGAGAGAGAACACATCAGAGATGAGTTACGAAATCTAACACACTGGTGGAGACTGATGTGGGCTGCCAAAGGAGTATAAAATTGTGGCCGTGGCAAAAACTGAGAGAATCCATAACCTCTTGTAGGCTCTTAACCCGTGAATCCCCAAGAGATGCAGAAAAGCTTGGCGAGAGCCCAACGATGGTCACTGTGGTGCAGATTTAGGGAAGAGAGCAGCAGCTGTTGAGGAGTGGGCGAAAGCGTGACAGAACAGAAGACTTAGTGTGTGGGGAAAGAGTAATGTGGAACACTGCTTTTAGGGTGTTGGTAGAAACTCAGTGCAGACAGATGAAAGGAAAAGGTAAAACAAAAAAGAAAAGCAAGTGAACACACTAAAAAAATCACTTATTCCTAGAGGAGAAGTTCATAGCCTGCGAACTAAGCGATACAGTCAGTCAATAGGTTTTGGGGGATGATTTTAAATGAAAATTCAAATACATTGTCTGGGGTTATTCTGATTACAATTTAATCTTGAGTGAGTTGTGGTTATTTGTAGGTTTTTAAAAAGAATTATGTCCCCAGCAATTCCACTTCTGGGACTATATCCAAAGAAACCCAAAACACTAATTCAAAATAATATAAGCACCCCTATGTTCATTGCAGCATTATTTATGATAGCCAAGATTTGGTAGCAGCCCATCTGTAGTAGGTGGATGGATAAAAAGAGCTGTGGTACATTTACATAATGGAATAGTACTCAGCTCTAAAAAAGAAAGAAAATTTTACCTTTTATAACAGCATGGATAGACCTGGAAAGAATTATGCTAAGTGAACTAAGCCAGTGGGAGAAAGACATGTATCACATGTTTTCACTTATATGTGGAATCTAATAAACAAAATAAACTGACAAACTACATAGAAACAGACTCATAGATTCGGAGAACAGACAGAAAGCTGTCAGAGAAGACGGGGGTTGGTGAACTGGGTGAAAAAAGTGAGGGAGAAAACAAAGAAAAAAAAACTTAGAGACAGCAGTATAGGGAGAGAAAGGGGATAAGTGGAAGTGGAGGAGGGTAGAGGGGGATGAATGCTGATGGAGGGAGACTTGACTTGGGGCGCGAACACACGGTATAAGGATGATGTACTACAGAATTGTATACCTGAAAACTGTCTAATTTTGCAAGACCAGGCAGTGGCGCAGTGGACAGAGCATCAGACTGGAACGCTGCAGACCCAGGTTCGAAATCCTAAAGTCGCTGGCTTGAGTGCAGGCTCATCCGGCTTGAGCACGGATGGGCTCACCAGCTTGACTTAGGGGTCCCTGGCTTGAGTGTGGGATCATACACATGACACCTTGGTCACTGGCTTGAGCCTAAGGTCACTGGCTTGAGGAAGGGGTCACTAGCTCTGCTGTACCTCCCCCCCCCCATCAAGGCACATATGAGAAAGCAATCAATGAACAACTAAGGAGACAAAAGAGCCACAACAAAGAATTGATGCTTCTCATCTCTCTGTCTTTCTCTGTCCCTCTCTCTGTCTCTCTCTCTCTGTGTTTCTGTCACACACACACACAAAAAGAAAACGGTATAGTTTTATTAACTAATATCACCCAAATAAATTTAATAATAAAAAGAAAACCCACAGAAGGTAAATCATGTATCTTACAAAGGACTTGTAATTGGAATACATAAAGAACACTTACGCCTGACCTGTGGTGGCGCAGTGGATAAAGCATCAACCTGGAAACGCTGAGGTTGCCGGTTCAAAATCCTGGGCTTGCCTGGTCAAGGCACATATGGGAGTTGATGCTTCCTGCTCCTCCCCCCTTCTCTCTCTCTCTCTCTCTCTCTCTCCTCTCTAAAATGAATAAATAAAATCTTAAAAAAAAAGAACACTTACAATTTAAAAGAAGGTAAATAAACCAATGTGTATCTTAGTAGACACCTTTTTTTATTCTTTTTTTTTTTTTTTTTTTTTTTTTTAGAGAGGAGAGGGAGAGACAGAGAGAGAGAAGGGGAGGAGGAGCTGGAAGCATCAACTCCCATATGTGCCTTGACCAGGCAAGCCCAGGGTTTCAAACCGGCGACCTCAGCATTTCCAGGTCTACGCTTTATCCACTGCGCCACCACAGGTTGGGCAGTAGACACCTTTTAATGTCTGCCGAGTCTGTAGTAATAGTATGTCTTTTATTTCTCATTTTTATTGTGTCATTTCATTTTCTTTTTCCATTTTGCTAGAGGTTCAGCCATTTTATTTATTTATTTTTAAAGAAGAAGCTTTAAGGTTTTTGGGTTTTTTTTTTCTGTTGTGTGCCTGTCTGTACTGCCTTAGACGCCCCCCCCCCCCCTCCATTCTCATTATGTCCTTCATTCTGCATACTTGGGTTGTTTTTTCTTCCTTACTAGTTTTGGAAGAGAGAAGCTAGATTTTCTTTTTGAGACCCTGTTTGTTTGTTTGTTTGTTTAATATAAGTACTTACCAATATATATATAAATATTTTTCTTTAAATATAACTTTAACAGTTTCTAATAAATTTTTATAGTTATAGCTTTTTTCTTCTTACTTCAAAATATTTTCTAATTACCCACAGTGCCATATGAATTATTTGAAAGTATTTGCTTTATTTCAAAATGTTTAAAGATTTTGCTATTATCTTACTGTAAATTTCTTTATGGTCAGAAGATAATTTTATATGTTTTGAATTATAAAAAAATTTATTTTGGATTATTATGCAGAACATGGTCCATTTTTGTAAATATGCAATGGAAAAGAAAATGCATTTTTTAATTGTTTTGTATATTATTTTGTGTTGTGTTTTTACGGTATGAGATTCTGGTCTTGTTTAAGTCCTACGGAAAGCGATGGTAGTTTAGGTTTGGACGACAATTGGCCTGGTGGCATTTAGGCCTCAAGTTTCTCTTAGACTTCAAAGAGCTTTAAATTCAATTTTCGTCTTATTTTTAAAGTCTTTGCAGTGCTGTTTTTGTCTAGCATTAGCTTCCCCAGGCCAGCTTGCAATCAAGTAATGGTCTAACATTCATTCAGCATTCGCAGTGTGCTGTATGCTGTATAATATCAGGTCCATTTATGCACACCTCAGGGTTGAACCCAAAAGTGTATTAATAAATATTTCATGCACCACTGTCAGGAACTTCTCCCTCGCCATTATATCCCTAATATTGTCTGGTTCCCTGGGGATCTTTTTCTGCCAGAGAGAAATAAAGAACTTTATTTACCTTTCTTTTTCATGCACGCTTGCATTTGGACTCGTATTTGGGACTAAGATTCAAAATATCAGAAAGGGAGAATAATAAAAACCCGACAGGGGTTTGGCTCCACGATGTAGGCACTATAACTTGCTCAGTCAGAGAGAAAGCTATCTCTTCCTTGTAGCTGAAGTGACCTGCGTGGCTTCTCATGCCACTGAGCCTGCCTAGCGCTGGCTTTCCCACTGCGGGAAACACGATGGAAGCAATGAGCTCTCTCTGCCTCTGGTGACGACTGTACTGGGGGGGAAAAACGGGTCACCTCAGTGACTGATGACATTGTGAATTGTTCTTCCACAATCAGTCTGCTGCGACTTACTTTTCAAAATCCTTAAAAACCACCTCTCTGCGTCCTGTGCGTGGTTTTCCCTGCTGTTCAGTGGGAGGGAGAGAGAGCAGAGGGCACTTCATGATATCTTACCCCAGTCAGAAATCAGCAGCACTTCTAATAAAGTTCTAAACGCACCTCTGCCCCAGCAATTCCACTTCTGAGTATTCACCCAAGACAAATTTACAAAGTTATGTTCACACCAATATCTATGGTTGGATTAACCCATTGATTGATGGATAGATGTTTGTCTTAGTTGTCTGGAGCTGTCCAAACAAAAAAAACATAGGCTAGATGGCTTGACCAATAGGAATTTTTTTTTCTCAGAGTTTTGGAGGCTAAGAAGTCCCAGAGCTTCTGGCAGGTTTTATATTCTTGGAAAGGCTCTCTTCCTAAACAGCCTTTTACTTTTTTTTTTTTTTTTGACAGAGACAGAGAGAGATATATAAAGAGAGACAGATAGGGACAGACAGTAAGGGAGGGATATGAGAAGCTTCAATTCTTTGCTGCTGCACCTTATTTGTTCATTGATTGCTTTTTAAAATGTGCCTTGACCCAGGGGTTACAGTAGACAGAGTGACCTGTTGCTCAAGACAGCGACCTTGGGTTCAAGCTGGTGAGCCTGGCTCAAACCAGATGAGCCTGCGCTCAAGAGGTGACCTCGGAGTTTCAAACCTGGGTCCTATGCATCCCAGTCCGACGCTCTATCCACTGTGCCATCACCTGGACGGGCTACACAGCCGGCTTTTTGCTGTATTCCCATGTGGTGGTATGGGAGGCAGAGGAGAGATGGGGGAGAGAGAGAGAAAGAGAGAGAGAGAGAGAGAGAGAGAGAGAGATGTTATAAATCCACATCCTATAAAGTCCTACTATTAGGATCCTATTTAACCTTAATTACCCCCTTAAGACCGTCTCCAGATATTGTCAGATCGAAAGTTCGGGCTTCTCTATATTGATACGTATTTGGGGAGACAAAATTTAGTCTATAGTACACACATACAAATCATAAATCACACAGATACATACTAACATCCCTTTTAAAAGCAATTAATATTGACCTAATGTTTGTGTTGTCAGTCTTTTCGCATTTAACATTTTTAGCAATTGCCTATTTGGCTGTTCTTTTATGACATTTTTATCAAGCCACTGGACTTTTTTTTTTTGGGGGGGTGGTTCATTTTTTTTATAACCCCCTGCACTGCACTGCATTTCTTCTTGAAAGATCACAAAAGTTTTTATAAGTAACTGAGGTATGTCAGAATTGCAATTGTTGGTTCCTCCTAGACAGGAGATAGAAATTGAGAAAAATTAAAGGAAAAAAAAACTCTTTCAGTTTTCTTAGTTCAGTTAAGTCTAACAAGTAAATAGCTTAGAGGTCCTCACTTCTTGTCTTATGACAAGAAAACTGAAAAGAAATTATTTTTCTGGTCCCGTCGAGAAACTGATGTTACAGGGCAAGCAACCACTCTAATCCCTGGGTAGGCAGATACATCAAGAAGAGATCCAGGAAGTGAGATGTGGTTATTACCCAAAGCAGAAGTCACTGCAGCCGTTAACTGATAAGACACATAAGTGGTCATTTTGATGAAATATTGAATGCAGAATAGCATCAAAATACCTCCAGGAACAACACCCATTTCCTACGTTAAGAATCTGAGAAAGATCCCATCCTGGTTCTTGCATGGGGAAGAGTAATCTCTATGAAATACACTCACTCAGAGCCTTCTCCATGCAAAACACCCATTTTTCAAGAGCTTACCTCTTCTGGGAAAGGGAATTCTTCTGTATCGAGCTGATTCTAGCCTTCCTATCTTACCTAGGGAAGAAAAATACCTTATTAACTGGAGGGCTTCAAGGACATCAACTGGAAGACTTGAAACTCCAGAAATGGGAAGTGGGGGACACAGTACTAATACCAGGAGAGTGTTAGAGACCAAACACACAGCTTCACAACTTGCCACCACACCAGTAAGACCTTAGTATGATAGAGACCCATGACGAAGACCCTCTTGGAGGAGGAGCACATGGGAAGGCCACAGTCAGGAGAGGACAAGAACAAGGAAGAATTTGAAACTTCTTATACCTATAGCTACCTAATAAGTTTCTCATATGTGTCTGATGAATGGAATGAAAATATAAAATTATCCTTGAAAGTAATGATATCCTTATTTAATTCGTACTCCATTCAGAGTTACAGTCAAAGACAATTGCCATCTTGTTTCTCACACTAATTTGTTTACATTGCTAATTTTCTGATCTTTAAATTCATGAGTTTTCCCTAGGTATTTGAGGCCGTACGATTCTTAGTACGTACTTTCAAGCACATTGCAGGCACTTAGCAGACACGGCCATGCAGCAGATAGATACTTAATTCCATCAGACTCACAAGTCATTAAGACAACAAAAAGTGGCTCTTTTAATTTTCAAATGCACTTTGGAAGGAAACTTCTCTTGGGTTGACAAACACTAATAAACTATCTGAGTGTTACACCTAATTCTAAGATTAAGAGATTATAGTAGTCTAAATAAATTTTGCACACTATACAGAATCAAACCCTTGGAATTTCATCAACAGTAATTTTTTTTTTTTGTATTTTTCTGAAGTTGGAAACAGAGAGGCAGTCAGACAGACTCCCGCATGTGCCAGACGGGAATCCACCAGGCATGCCCACCAGGGGGCGTTGCTCTGTTGCAACCAGAGCCATTCTAGTGCCTGAGGCAGAGGCCATAGAGCCATCCTCCACGCTTGGGCCAACTTTGCTCCAATGGAGTCTTGGCTGCAGGAGGGGAAGAGAGAGACAGAGAGGAAGGAGAGGGAGAGGGGTGGAGAAGCAGATGGATGCTTCTCCTGTGTGCCCTGGCCAGGAATCGAACCCAGGACTCCTGCATGCCTGGCTGACACTCTACCACTGAGCCAACCAGCATGGGCCTCAATAGTAAATTTTATGGTAAACACTAATTGTCTGAAAAAATAATATTCAATTATATTCCTAGCTTTTTATATTGATAAAATATCTTTACTTAGGCTACTCAGAGCCTGTTTTATCTGAATTATAAACTATTTGGAATGATCAGTAGTTGTTTTTTTTTTCTGACTAGCATTAATTAATCTACTCCTGTGTTGGCTATGTGGACAATAGCGAAATTACAATGTAGATTAATGATGTTCCAGAAAGTGTAGTTGAAAAGACTGAGGTTATCGAGGTTAATTTGTACTAATTTTCACTTGATAAGCCATCAAAGAGCAAATTATATTATTCGAATAATATAATCATAATGTAATTGCTTTATCTCTACTAGTAATCACTCAATAACTCTCTAAATTCCACATCTAATCATGATTTGCTTACTTTAATCACAAGTCTTTAACAATTGTATTTCTCTTAAAATAATGTTACATTATGGTGATATGTGAGTATATATAGGTAAAAGTAATATAACAGTATTCACTGTCTGCACCCTTGTTTATCACGTGGAATCCTTTTTAATTATGCCTATTGTTATATGTCTATGATACTGGTGAGGACTAGCAATAAGGATTTGCTGAATATGTGCAACAGCTTATATCTGGGTTCAAATGAAGAGGTTCTACAGCAAAAAGAATATTACAATATATCCTTGGCGAACTGAAAAAAAATTGATTATTTTTATTGGCACATTATTAAAATTGAGTGTTTATTTTTATTCTACAAATATATAACTAGAGCCTACTATCAATATATAACAAAGACTTTATTATTGTTGAGAGAACATTTTGAACCAAACATAGGTGATCTGACCCTCACTATGCATACAGTACAGTGATAGAGACGGACTATGAAATATTCAGTTAAAACATGCGAATATTATTATGTTGTTTGGTTTTCAATGTATTATGAGAGCACATAGAAAGAACACAAGTGCACGTGTGCACTCATGCGCGCACACACACACACACAAGTTGAAAACCAGAAAGACGTAATATAAAAGAGACTAAAAGCTGGTACCTGTGGCTACAGTGTGAAGTTCAAGGGACATGGTAGTGAAAGATGAGGCTAGGGGCATGAAGTGTCCCTCAGTCTCCGGAGAGGAGTTTGTTCATCACACATTGCAAAAAGTAGGAAAACATTGAAGGACTTTAATTAGAGAAGGGACATGATCCATTGGATTAAGATTTCTAAGTCTTTCGAAAGACCCTTTTGGGAATAGTATAGAAAACATTTGATAAGGAAAAAAAAACCGGTTACATTCTTCTTGCTCCATTAGATTATTATATACACTGTTACAACTTCACAGTTTATTTAATCTAATAATGATATATACTACTAAAGTCATAAAACTTTATACAATACAGTATTTCAAATGTTCTGTTTCTCTGATATGCTTTTCTATCCTCCCTTTCCTTTTCCTTTCATAAAAGTACTGTTTTCATTGTGTTTTTTTGGTATATTTGTTGGGCTGAAAAAATCTTAGGAGGAAAGCTTAATTACTTATCCTTGGATATCTTAGTTTTCTATGACAGGGTTAAATTGTTGCTATCATATATCATTGTGACACTCTAGTTAGGCAGATTGGCTGTGAATTCTTAGCCACTATAATTGAACCCTGGAAGGAAAGTAGCCTCAATATGACTGACTTGAACTCTTTCTATGACGGCATTTAAACTCTGAATCTAATGATTGTGGTTGACACTTGAGTGATATGAATGGTAGAGGTAAAGAGTATGTATTTAAAAGGTCCTTAGAATACTGTGTGATTGTGATCTTTCTAAGGACTGATCTATCAACTTTACGTTGTATTTGGTATGATACCCAGTATCCTTAAAATATACACATTTACTTTGAGCTATTTTGCTTTCGATATATTTTCTCTTTTTTTTTTTTTTTTTTTTTTTGTATTTTTCTGAAGCTGGAAATGGGGAGAGACAGTCAGACAGACTCCTGCATGCGCGGACCAGGATCCACCCGGCACGCCCACCAGGGGTGATGCTCTGCCCACCAGAGGGCGATGCTCCGCCCCTCCGGGGCGTCGCTCTGCCGCGACCAGAGCCACCCTAGCGCCTGGGGCAGAGGCCACAGAGCCATCCCCAGCGCCCGGGCCATCTTTGCTCCAATGGAGCCTTGGCTGCGGGAGGGGAAGAGAGAGACAGAGAGGAAGGAGGGGGGGTGGAGAAGCAGATGGGTGCTTCTCCTATGTGCCCTGGCCGGGAATCGAACCCGGGTCCCCCCCACGCCAGGCCGACGCTCTACGGCTGAGCCAACTGGCCAGGGCCTGGTTATATTTTCTAAAGCAGAATTATACACTTTATATATTAGCAAAGTAATCATTTGACAAACTAAAAAAAAATAAGGTTTGCTAGTATTAAAATATCTAGTGCATTGCTATCCTTTTATCTGAGGATATATATTCACTTTTGTGTCCAGTCAACTTTTTCAACATATGCCTGCTAGGTTTTAATGCATATTGGGAAGATTTCATCTGATAAAATTGAAAACCTTAATTCACCAAATTTGAAAATTCAGAAAATAATTTTGTCATATGACTAGAACTTCTAGATAAGACAATGGTTAATTTCAATCAATAGTGATTGCAGATAAAGATTCAGTTGTTGTTTGTAAAATGTTTGCAGTGAAATTCAGGAGATAGCACTAACACAAAGAGAAGAAAATGTATGGATAAGGTTAAACTGCAGTGTTATATTGTACATAAAATGCCCTGCAAAGACTTTTAATATTTTAAAGGTTACTGCCAGTCACTTCATCTGTGTAATGATGTTTCAACTGAAACAGCATTATTTTTTTCATTTTACACATTGAGTTTCCACTCAATATTCTATTTAAGAAAAACAAAAAAGAAACAGACACAGAAATTTTACAAAGATCAGAAAGTTCTGGTTTTTGAAGTTATGGCCTGGAAAGTTTGGTAATATAAGTGTTGGATTTATTATTTTTTTCCTCATTATATTTAGACAAGAATGAACATCAGAAGTAAAACAGGCCTGACCTGTGGTGGCGCAGTGGATAAAGCGTTGACCTGGAATGCTGAGGTTGTCGGTTCAAAACCCTGGGCTTGCCGGTCAAGGCACATATGGGAGTTGAAGCTTCCTGCTCCTCCCCCTTCTCTCTCTCTCTCTCTCTCCTCTAAAATGAATAAATAAATAAAAATAATTAAAAAAGAAGTAAAACAACAACGACCTCATTTTTATACTGATGACAACAATATAAAAAAAGACATACCAAGTGTCTTTTATGTTATGTTCTTAAGCTTTTTGGAAATTGAGTTTATACATATGTAGTTTCTCTCCTTTTATAAGCAAATTTTCCTTTTGTGGTTTCTCTTTTATAAAAGTTGAATGTTATATATACACATAAGAGAAAAAAAAATCTTCAGTCAAGGGTTTTTTAGTTTTTAGCCATTTTCTCTATTGACCACAAGATAAATGAAATCAGTTTTGAAAGGAATTTCAAAGCTAAAGCAGCCAACTTTATAATATGTTTTCTGAGAGCAATAGAAGCCATCTTTCACTTGTGTGCATTTTCTATTTCACTTTGTATCCCTTGGTTGTTGCTGACCTGAATTCTGAGTGTCAGTTTGGAAACCTGCTTTTTATCTTTACTGTTCTAATAGAAGAGCCGTTAACCGTGGAGAGAGAAATGCTAATTCGATTGAGTTTACATGGTCAGTTCACTGCTCTTAATAACCTATCTTAAAAGATTTTCTAAAACATTATTTTAAATATAATTTTATCTAACTGATTTAAAAAATTCTGACTTATTTTTGGTAAAATTTTGTGTTTATAGCAGAATTGAGGGGAAGGTACAGAGACATCCCATATTCCTCCATCTCAACATCTGCACAGCCTCCTTCGTTATAAGCATTCCGCACCAGAGTGAAACATCTGTTACAGTTGGTGACTTCATACCAATGCATTATTCTTACCCAGCTGGTGACTCCATACCAATGCATTATTCT
The DNA here is from genome assembly GCF_036850765.1 of Saccopteryx bilineata. Taxonomy (NCBI): domain Eukaryota; kingdom Metazoa; phylum Chordata; class Mammalia; order Chiroptera; family Emballonuridae; genus Saccopteryx; species Saccopteryx bilineata. The sequence goes on from NC_089497.1 coordinate 14,905,291, forward strand.
TACCCAGCATGCACAGTTTACTTTAAGGTACTCTCTTGGTGTTACACAGTCTATGGGTTTTGACAAATTTATAATGGAATGTATTCATCTGTATATTTCATGTATTCATCACCCGGAGTATTTTCACTGTCTTAAAAATTCTTTGTACCCTACTTATTCATCCGTTTCCCCTTCCCCAAGCTCTAGTAACCGCTGAATTTTTACTCTCTCCATAGTTCTGCTTTTTCCCGAATGTCATAGAGTTGTAATCATACAGATGTAGCCTCCTCAGATTGGCTTCCTGCATTTAGTATTATGCATGTAAGTTTACTTTATGTCTTTTTATGACTTGATAGCTCATTTCTTTTTATTGCTGAATATTATTCTGTTTATAGATAATATGGTATGTGTATATTTACACATGCATACCATGCATATAGAAACAGACTGTATATTTACATATGCCATATATATACATACATGTATATATGGTAGATTTCTTTATAATTATAGCTTTATAGTAAATCTTGACACATACCATACAGATATATACACATAGATACCATATATATACATACCATATATGTATATATACACACACTACATATTGATATATATATATACCATATATATACACATACTTATAGACACTAAAATGTATATGTACTTATAGACAGTAATATATATATATACATATAAACATTCACATCGTAAAGGACATTGGCTGCATCCAAATTTTAGCAACTGTAAAGTTGATAAGAACATACATGGGTGTGGTTATGTATGGATATGTTTTCAACTTCATTGAGTAAATACTAAGCAGTGCCATTGGTGAAATTTATGGTAAAATTATATTTAGTTTGTAGAAAATTGTTAAATTGTCTCCCAAAGTGGTTACCCATTTTGCATGCTCACCAGCAATGAATGAGCAGTCCCTGATGCTCCACTACCTTGTTAACGTTTGGTGTCATCAGTATTTCAGATTTTGGCCATTTACTAAGTGAGCAGTGGTATCTCATTGTTTTAATTTGCATTTCCCTCTTGGCATATGAATTGAAGAATCTTTTCATATGCTAATTCTCCACCTGTGTATCTTCTTTTGTGAGGTGTCAAAGTTTTTGGTGACTTTCAAAAGTTGTTTACCTTTTTATTGTTGACTTTTGAGGAGTCTTCATAAATTTTAGACAATAGACCTTTATAAGATTTTTTTTTCTAAATAATTTTTTTAAGTCTATGGATTTTTTTTTCTCATTCCCTTGACATTGTCTTTTGCAGATCATGTGTTTTTAATTTTAATGAAGTCTACCTATCAATTATTTCAGTCATGGATTGTCCTTTGGTGATGTATTTTAAAAATAAAACACTCACCACATCCAAGGTTATCTAAGTTTTCTACTGTTATAGGAATTTTATAGTTTTATCTTTTACATTTAGATCTGTGATCCATTTGGAGTTAATTTTTGTAAAGAATGTAAGGTTGCTGTTTAGATTTTCTTTTAGATATCCTAATTTTTCTAATGCTATTCGCTGAAAATACTCTTTTTCTCTATTTTGTTGCATTTGCTCCATTGTATAAAAATCAATTGACTCTATTCATGTGGGTTATTTATTATTATTATTATTATTATTATTATTCTGTTTCATTGATCTTTTAGTCTGTTCTTTTATCAAAACTATACTTTATTGATAACTGTATCTTTATAGTAAGTCTTGAGGTTTGGTAGTGTCAAAGTCCTCCAACTTTGTGTCTCTCTTTCAATTTTGTGTTGGTTCTTCTGGGTATTTTATTTCTCCATATAAACTGTAGAATAAATTTGTCAATATTGTTAAAAAATTGGCTATAATTTTTATTAAGAATACATTGAATCGATAACATTGGGAAGAATTGAACTAATGTCTTCACAGTATTGAGTGTTTCTATCCATGAACATGGAATATTTCTCCAAGTATTTAATTTTTATTTCTTTCATGAGTTTTAAAGATTTTGCCAACAGATTTTATACATATTTTGTTATATGCAAGTATATTTATGTGTATTTCATTTTGGGATGCTAATGTAAATGGTATTGTGCTTTTATTTTCAAATACCACTTATTTTTTGTTGGTATATAGAAGAGGGGTTATTTTTATACAGTGTGTCCGTAAAGTCATGGCACATTTTTGATCGGTCACAGGAAAGCCACAAAAGATGACAGAAATGTGAAATCGGCACCAAATAAAAGGAAAACTCTCAGTTTCATACCTATTCAGTGCAGTTCGATGTGGGCTCACACACAAATTTTTTAGGGCCCCTTAGGTAGCTATCCCATATAGCATCTACAGATTCGTCAATGACTGATGGCCTATCAGAATGGGGTTTCTCCACCAAATTGCCGATTTCCTTTAACTGCTTATCCCACCGAGTAATGTTATTCCTATGTGTTGACGTTTCGTTATAAACGCGCCAATATTCACGTTGCACTTTGGTCATGGATTCGAATTTAATGAGCCACAGAACACACTGAACTTTCCTCTGTACCATCTACATCTCGACTGGCATGGCCATGGGCTGCTCTGCTGTATACATGGTGTTACATCATCAACTGTGCATGCGCGCATGCTGCCACATCATCCTACAGAAACTGGGAGATTTCACATTTGGTGCAGATTTCACATTTCTATCTTTTGTTGCTTTCCTGTGACCGGTCAAAAGTGCACCATGACTTTACGGAGACACTGTATATATTAAATTTTTATTCTGCAATCCTGCTATAATTTTTTATTAGTTCCCCAAGTTATTTTGTAGATTTATTTTCTACATAGGTGAGCATGTCTTCTAGCAGCAAAGACAGTTTTATATCTTTATTTTACTTTTATATAACTTTATTTTCTTTTCTTGTCTACTATGCTGTACACTTGAAGGACATAATATTGTATGTCAAAAATTACTGAAAAATAAAATAAAATAAAGCATATAGCAGTGAAATATGAATAATACTGGCTAATGAGTTTGGAAGAGAAAAACCAAGAATATATGAACTCATGGGAGATGGCGGAGGGTCAGCTTCCCAGTGAAAGAAGAAACCACCAGTGGTGGCTGCAGCCAGAGCTGTGTAGCCAGAGGATAGGTAGTGAAAATATGAGTGCCATTAGCAACGTAAACAGGGGCAGTGCTAGAAGTCAAAGAGTGAGATCAATGCAAAACAAATAAGCATATGGCAGATTAATATTGATTGACAAGTGAATTGGACCCGAGGAATTGAAGACTGCATATTCCACTTGATTGTGACAAAAAGCAAGAAGTGAAATTGAAGTTGAAATGTTGAACATTTAAAAGTTGACCTTGTGAAATAAAATATGTAAGATACTTAAGAATGTGCCTGACCCATGTTAGTGTTTTAAAAACATGAGATACTTTCTCATCATTTTTTTTTGAACAATGTGTTTTATTGATTGATATTGCAGAGAGAGAGAGAAATGAGAGGGCAGAAAGCAAGACGTATCAATTCATAGTTGCTTCACATTAGTTGTTCCTTGTTTGCTTGTTGCTTGTTGTTAGTGATGGCAAGCCTGGGGTTTCGAACTGGTGGATGCTCCATCCATTGCGCCACCACAGGGCAGGCAAACACATACTTGTATAACAGCCTTATAGCCATGACACTAGAATGTTTTCTTTGTGACAGAAGACATCAGTAGAAAACAAAAATCGAAACTGAATCCTACTTGAAACAAACCTTTTCTACGCAAATATGCTACACTCTACATTGCTTCCTATGTCATACTAGTGGACAACTGCAAGACCTTATCACTGAAATGTGTTGCAGTTTGTCAATTTCAGAATGATCTTGCTCTCTTTCTTCTCTCCTTTACCTATTTTACATATACTTTATTCACACATGCTGCATGCAGTACATTCCTCTAATTTCAAAGATTCTACTTCCAATTCTGTCTTGCACTAGCTCTAATCCTGCAAAAATCAATTCAATTCTCTGGACATCATCGTACTTACATGAAAGATGTAAAAGAAAATCTGCATATTTTTTAAGATCTTTTTAAGTTTTTAAATGCTGATATTTTACTTTTTAATGTGCTTCTTTTTAGAAGAAATGCTTTTAAAGAAAGAAAATAAAGCACATATCAAGTTTTATTATACTTTGTTCAGTTTCTATGGCATTGTATATAAGAAACAAAATATTTACCTTTCAGAAAAAAATAAGTTATGATATTGTAAAGAACCTGAATCCAATTGTATTTTATATTGGAAATTGTGGATCAGCATTATTTTCAAGTGACATAGAATATACTTGTTTTTAGTCCGCTAATCATTCAAAATCTGCCTTGTTTCACTCATGAATTTTCTGAAGACACTTTACATCAACTGCACAGAACATATGAAACAGTGCAAGCAGCCTTAGAATAAGGCTAGGAATAAATTTGACCAGAGCTTTAAGTTTCTCTTCAAATGAAATAATATTTAGTAACTTATTATCATTTTAACTGTTATTAACTTTTTTCATGCTAGTTGGTAAATTATTTCAAGCAAAAAACTAATTTTATGACCAGAAAAAGGATCCAAATATCTTAATAGATAAATGTTTCCATTGATATGGAAATGGATAGAGAATGAACATATAGACTGAAAGAAATGTCTGAGGCTACTGAGTAATTACAGAATCTGATCCACTTAGTGAGTAGTTTTCTTACAAATTAATATGACTCATGCAAGCATTCAATGAAGGAAATTTATTTCTAAAATCAATTCTTATACTTGATGCATGACTTAAATTTATTTAGCAAAAATAATTATCCTAATTTAACCACTCTTCAATGAAAGAAATACCTAATATAAACTAAAATAGTACATAGTATTTTATTAAATAAAAAGTACATGATTTTATATAAAAATATTTTCTATGAATTAAACCCAATAATTTAAGCTCAAAATGCTATCAGTTTTTAAAAATTATAATGAATAATAATGAAATATTCAAAGTTCATATATTATGGACCATAAATAAAATTAAACAAAATATATCTCTACTTGTTAATTATCAATGTAATTTTTATCAATAAGAACAACTTTAAAATCAGAATAGTTGAGTAATTCAAACTCTGGGTTATGCATAAATTGCATGAAATGGTGACTCAGACTTTCATAATGTATATTATTACTGAAATGACAACTTTCCTTCAACTTAGATTGCTAACCTTTTGGGCATTTCCTTTAATCAGTTGGTGGAGGAAGAAAGCACTTTGGCTTCATTTATCAATAATCCTTCACAATATGGAAGTACTAGCCACCACTCGATATGTTGCAGCATTATAATTTTAGTCTAGTTGCCCCTCCAGAAAATAGCGAACAATAAATATCATCTCAGTGAGCAGAAATTTGAGCATTTGATCTGACTAATACTGCTTTACTAATGTGGAGGTGGCTAATGCTATTGAAATATACTGATTAATGGGAACTCTTCTATAATATTACCAGATAATCCAGGCCTAAGACAAAGAAGTTGGAGGATCTATGACAACAAGGCCTGTTTTAGAGGAATGTAGATGATTCTCCAGGAGGGACACATAGTTGAGGCTTCTGTGTCACATCTAAATTCTCATCAAAAGAATCCACTACAACCTGACCAGGTGGTGGTGCAGTGGATAGAGCATTGGACTGGGATGCAGAGGACCCAGGTTCGAGACCCCAAGGTCACCAGCTTGAGTGCAGGCTCATCTGGTTTGAGCAAAAGCCTACCAGCTTGAACTCAAGGTTGCTGGGTCCAACAAGGGGTTACTCGGTCTACGGAAGGCTCGCGATCAAGGCACATATGAGAAAGCAATCAATGAACAACTAAGGTGTTGCAACGCGCAATGAAAAACTAATGATTGATGCTTCTCATCTCTCTCCCTTCCTGTCTGTCTGTCCCTGTCTATCCCTCTCTCTGACTTACTCTCTGTCTCTGTAAAAAATAAATAAATAAAATTAAAAACAAAAAAAAAGCAAACTTAAAAAAAAAAAAGATCTTGAGGATCATGTGGACATCTTGTCCATTTCCCATTCTGAAGTATTTACCAGGCACTGTAGTGTTTGGTCAAAATGCTAATTTAAAAATCAGTCAGGCCTGACCTGTGGTGGCGCAGTGGATAAAGCGTTGACCTGGAAATGCTGAGGTCGCTGGTTCGAAACCCTGGGCTTGCCTGGTCAAGGCACATATGGGAGTTGATGCTTCCAGCTCCTCCCCTTTCTCTCTCTCTCTCTCTCTCTCTCTCTCTCTCTCTCTCTCCTCTCTCTCTCTCTCTCTCTCTCTCTCCTCTCTAAAAATGAATAAATAAATAAATAAATGTATCTTAAAAATCAGCCAGGGTGGCAATGGTAAAGGTTATGTTTAGCCCAGAATATAGCCCCTCAGTACAACTGATCTGATTTTAGAAGTGTTGACCACCCAAGCCAGCAACAACTGAGTCCATTACTGAGCCAGTAATGTGGCACCACTTCCTTTGCACACAGATGGTAAACTGATTACAGTGGCACATTTTCATCAAAGGGAAGGCATCAGCGGATCCTCAATGTAATCAATAGTGATCAGAATATGAATTGGCCTTCCCTTCATGCAATGTACTTTTCCCTCCTCTTCTTCAGAGATTAAATTCCTTATCCATAATAAGATAAATTATATTTCTTCTTATTAAATAATTCATTTTATAACAAAAAAGTGAATCAAGAAAAGACATCTGATGGAATTTTTGGTCTTACTATGTGCTGTATCAACCCAAACCATCTGGCTTAATAAAAAATATTGGAATCACCCACTGAGCATTTATTGTGATTGTCAGTTCATTTTAATTTTGTGCTGTCAACAAAGCCAAAATATATCGATCCAGGAGACAACAATATTCATTGGAACTAAATTTTTTCTCAATTATACCAAATTTCCCCAAGTTTGAATTTTGAGTAGTTGTTCCTCTGAACTGCCTTTAAGACTGCCATTTAGCCATTTTAGTTGTTTTTTTATTAATTTTAATGGGGTGACATTGATAAATCAGGGTACATATGTTCAGAAAAAACAGCTCTAGTTTATTTTGCCATTTGCTTATGCTGCATTCCCATCACCCAAAGTCCAATTGTCTTCCATCACCTTCTAACTGGTTTTCTTTGTGCCCCTCACCTCACCCACCTCCTCCCTCAAGGTGAAAGACAGGATTACTTAGTAATTGATACTGATACTGAAGAAATATCAGATGTTGTTGCCTAAGACGACAGGGAGGCCCATGTGCAATCCACATTTTATGGAGCTTTTTCTTAAAGCTTTAATTTCATATTGAATTAAAAAAAAACTTATAACAATTAGCTAAAACAAGGATCACTAAGGATTCAAATTATTCACTCCACCAGCTCAAGAAACCCAACTAGCTAAAGTGCTGGCTGAGGGAAAAATGTACCTGGGATGGTTAGTAAGAAAGGAATTGATTTGTGTTCATTAAAGTCGTATGACAGTCACAGAAATAAACATGTATGTAGATATGTGTATTTTTGTTGTTAATTATATGTTAGTATATAATCATTTTCCACCCATTCCTTTCTCCTTTTATTCTACTAAGAATATTGGTGTGGTTAAGTTTAGGATGTCATTTCTAGGTTATAGATTATCAACAAGACAGGTAATAGCAAATGTTGGAGAGGCTATGGAGAAAAAGGAACCCTCATTCACTGTTGGTGGGAATGTAAAGTAGTACAATCATTATGGAAAAAAGTATGGTGGTTCCTAAAAAAACTTAAAATAGAACTACCTTATGACCCAGCAATCCCTCTACTGGGTATATACCCCCAAAACTCAGAAATATTGATACATAAAGACACATGTAGCCCTATGTTCACTGCAGCCTTGTTCACAGTGGCCAAGACATGGAAACAACCAAAAAGCCCTTCAATAGAAGACTGGATAAAGAAGATGTGGCACATATACACTATGGAATACTACTCGGCCATAAGAAATGATGACATAGGATCATTTACAACAAAATGGTGGGATCTTGATAACGTTATACGGAGTGAAATAAGTAAATCAGAAAAAAACAAGAACTACATGATTGCATACATTGGTGGGACATAAAAATGAGACTAAGAGACATGGACAAGAGTGTGGTGGTTAACGGGGGGGGAGGGGGGAAGGAGAGAGAGGGGGAGAGGGGGGCACAAAGAAAACTAGATAGAAGGTGACAGAGGACAATCTGACTTTGGGTGATGGGTATGCAACATAATTGAATGACAAGATAACCTGGACATGTTTTCTTTGAATATATGTACCCTGATTTATAGATGTCACCCCATTAACATTAATAAAATTTATTTATAAAAAATAATAATTCTCAAACTTAAATAAAATATAAAAAATGCATTCTTGGGTAAACATTCTTATGAACTCCTCTGTATCTTGGTGTCAGGTACTTTTCAAGGACATTCTGACCTCAACATAGCTTACTCTCTTCCCTGTTCCCACTGAACCCATGGTGTTGTAAAGATATTTCTCTAAGACAAACGAAGGTATGACAGTTGGGATTGCTTTACTCTATAAAAATAAAAGCTTTTGATTTTTCACTCTTGTCCATCACATACAATTTGCTATTACCTGTCACAGCCGAGATGTGCTCAAGGTGGCCCCTTTCACTTTCTAGCTTTATTTCCATCACATACCTTCTCACTGCATACAGAAAAATCATGGCACAACTAATCATTATTCAAGAAAACTATCCTGACAGGGTGGATGCACAGTGGATAGAGCATTGGATTGGGACAAGGAGGACCCAGGTTCGAGACCCGGAGGTTGACAGCTTCAGCGCAGGCTCATCTGGTTTGAGCAAGGCTCACCAGCTTGAGTCCAGGTTGCTGGCTGGAGCAAGGGGTTACTCGGTCTGCTGTAGGCCCTCATTCAAGGCACATATGAGAAAGCAGTCAATGAACAACTAAGGTGCTGCCAGGAAGAATTGATGCTTCTCATTTCTCTCCCTTCTCATCTATCTGTCCCTATCTGTCCCTCTCCCTGTTTCTCTCTGTCTCTGTCACACAAAAAAAGAAAAAGAAAAGAAGACCAGGTACTGTTAGTCTCTGGTTCGTATCCATACTCTCTCACTGCTTGAACTGTCAATTATCACCAAATTCATCCTTTCATTCATAAAATTCTTGATACGAAATCTTGATAATCTCCTATCTTTGAAAAAACTTCCTGATCCTTTTATAGAATACAACAATCCTTCTCCTTCCTCCTTTGTTCCATAGCACATTTATTTTTATATAGCAATAGTTATAAAAAAAATAGTGACTGAGGAGATGACACACATCTGGCATCAGGGATTCTTCTTTATACATTATTGTATTCTCACTGTTTAGCACATCTATAGCATTGGATGTCTGAATTAATGAATGATATTATTGTCATATGGAACTGTTATAGCATAATTAGTGATCTGAACATAGATAAATGTCATAACAGTAAGGTAAAGCTAGTGGTTAAGGGCATGCACAAATTATACTGCTCACAAAAATTAGGGGATATTTCAAAATGAATGTGAAGCTATAAAATCTCCCCTAATTTTTGTGAGCAGAATTCATAACCTCCTTTATGTTCTACTTTCCTAACTATAAAATAAGTATAACAGAACGCCCATCTGCTTCTCCACCCCTCCCCCTCTCCTTCCTCTCTGTCTCTCTCTTCCCTCCCGCAGCTGAGGCTCCATTGGAGCAAAGATGGCCCAGGCGCTGGGGATGGCTCCTTGGCCTCTGCCCCAGGCGCTAGAGTGGCTCTGGTCGCGACAGAGCGACGCCCCGGAGAGGCAGAGCATCACCCCCTGGTGGGCAGAGCGTTGCCCCCTGGTGGGCGTGCCAGGTGGATTCCAGTCGGGCACATGCGGGAGTCTGTCTGACTGTCTCTCCCCGTTTCTAGCTTCAAAAAAATACAAAAAAAAAAGTATAACAGAATCTACTGCAATTTGTAGTGAGGATGAAGTAAAAAAATTGCTATGTATTTCTGAGCAATCATCCCTCTATATAGTAATTTCTTAGTATACATTAACTATAAAGACAATTACTCTAATTATCAAGTTTATCACAAGTTCTTTTGATTAAGTATATGGATCCTGGATCTACTTGCTTAAACGAAAACCCCACTCTGTTCTTTACTAGCTGAATAAAGTTGGATAAACTTGATCTTATATCTTCATCTCCAGTATGACATAACAGTCCCAACTTCATCAGCTTTTTGTGTCAAGAAATACATACAAGATCCTTAGATAGTATCTGAAAGCAATAGATACTAAATGATTAACTTTAAGGACTAAACTTTGAATGAATAAATAAATAAATGAATAAATAAAAAGTTATAGTATAATTTACTACTGTACTTTGTTTAAATGATTTTTAAGTTAGGTAATATTATGTTTTCTAATTGAAACCAAATGTTAACAATTGAAAGTATCATTTTTTTTCCCTGAAAAGCTTCATATGTTAATTACACTTTAAACTTCTAAAACATCATCACTATGCATGCAATCTTTTTATTTTAGTTTTTTTTTAGAGAGAGGAAAGAGACACAGAGAGAGGAGAGAAAAAGAGGGGGGAAAAGCAGGAAGCAGTAGTAGTTGTATTTCTTATGTGCCTTGACCAGGCAATCCCAGGGTTTCAAACCAGTGACCTCCGTGTTCCAGGCCAATGCTTGATCCACGGTGCCACCACAGGTCAGGCTCACTATGCATACAATCTATTAATATTTTATTAGAAACTAAATTAAAGGAAACATGGTGTGAACACTCATAAACAACAACTGGAGATAGTTTCCCTAAATGATGCTTGTAGAGTAGAAATTAACACACACACAAATGTTATGACTATGGTGTTGATTTTATGTGGGATTTTCTGCAGATAGAGTCAGACACACTTGTTGTGAAGGTAGCCAGCTCATGTTTATTCAATATCTCAAACAAGAAAAGTTGAGCCGACAGCTTCTTGACTGTTACCCAAGTATATCAATCAGTAATAATACTCACACCTCTCTAAGAAAAGTCTTTAAGGATTATGTACCAATTCCTTTAATTTGATCTATTTCTAAAGATTTACATGAAGTCTTTGGAGGGCACCCTTTCTATGACAGGTGAATTTATTACATTAAACAAAGGTTCTAATATTATTACAACTGAAGCCTAACTCTGTTATTTTTGATGGTGAAAAATGAAACAAATTCCAAATGGAAGTAAGTGAGCAAAGTGCTCATGTAGTAAAAAGTACATTCACAGTAAATGCATTAAAGCTCAAAATTCAATACTTAATTAGTATCTTTTATTAACACAGTAGTGTAAAGACTAATTAGTTCTCATGATAATTTTAGTAGATAACCTCCACTCAAATATGAGATATTTGTGAGATTGTAAAGGTAATTGATATACAGAACATTCATTTTTAAGATATAATTAATGGCATCTGACCCATAACTATTATTTTCTATTTAACAAAAACACCAAATAGAAACAGTCACTATGAAACAAATGGACTACACTTTTCTTTGAGATGAGTAACTAAAAAAATCACAATTGCATCTTTACGTCTACCGCTTTTACTTTTCATACTTTAAAAGAGTTATTTTAAAATTTATGGTTTGCAATGTGATGATTGGAGTCTTGGCAGCAAAAAGTTAGATCTGTTGCTATGAGGCTTGTGAAAGCCACGCATGATTGAAGCTGCTAAGATCAACAGGGTGTTTTACACACTATAAACCAATTTTATGTTCAATTTTACTTGCTGATGTGAATGTGTCTGCTTTAATACCTGCATCCCTGCTTCTAATGTGGCTGCTCTTCCGAATGTGGAACATGAAGTCAAGAAGCACTAGTAAAATTTGACGTGACACACAGCCAATACATCCTTCTGACCTGGATGAGTGTTCTTGCTGAGAATCAAGGCATCTGAGGATGTACTGTGTAATTCATCCTAAGGGTCACTTTCCCTTGTCACTCACACAGCATGCAACCTCTGCTTCCCACAAGGAAGGTGAATTATGTCAGCATATGGAGGAAGGATAGGAGGAAAGAAAATGGCATTTTTGTCTTCAATTTGGTGCACATCGCCAACAGCTCAGAGCCTCTATCAAAAGTGATACCAGTATATCCAGCTTCGGGAAATGAAGGGGGGAGAACATGCAGAGAAATGTCAACGGAAAAGAGTAACTGTAAACTGACCATTGGCTGCTCTTGTAATAAAATATGTTTCATCTTTCAATACTCTGAATCATGAGCTTTTGTAAGAGGTATATATGTAAAAACTCAATCATAACAGGCAATTAATACAAGAAATAATGTAAGAATAACAACTGTTTCATAAAGACTTTAAAAAAACTTCATTTTGAAACAATTGTACACTCATAAGAAATTATAAAAATAGTCCAGGGAGGCACAAAGTGCCTAATACCCACTTTCCTCTTAACAGCGAATCTTACGTGACTGTGGTACATTATCAAAACTGAGAAATTAATGAATGATTTTTATAAAGACATTATGATTACAAAAATAAACAAGAAATTAAAATTTTAGGTTTTATTTAATATTATAAGTAAGAAGTTAGATGGTTTAACTATCTTTGTTTTTCATTTTTAAGCACTCTTCTGCCCATTTCAAAGAAATAAGGACTAACGCACTATACATATGGATTGAAGAGATTATAGGTATCTAGGACCACAAAATAAATCTGTCTTTATAATGGTAATTTGTACTAAATTTGTTGAATATCTAATTGGTATAAATTTCCATATGATACATCTAAATAAATAAGTTTACTTTCAAACAATATTTTTACGTTTATACAATCATTATTTTCACATAGCTTAGATTCCTGACCAATACTGCAGAAGCTCTCATCTATTCTTGTGCTATATCCCTGATAAGTTGGATAAAATATTGAGGTTTTCATTATTAAATTAATTAAACAAGGAGGCCATGAGAATGAGGTGGTTCTAATGTTGTAATGGCCTACATAAGCAATCTAAATCTAAATGTGTAAATGCCCCAAGGTTATGAAATAAAAAATGCTAAGGACAATCAACCACTAACAGACAAATAGGCTTTCAGTTACAGCCAATCCAACAATTTCCTTTCTCTGCTTCTTCGTTTTCTTGAATAAGTATTATCCTAGCTCCTGTTGCACAGGCTCCTAACCACTTACGGTATTTTTAACATTATTTGTAAATCAGTTTCTTTGGAATTTATAACACATTTTCCTACTGGAAAAGAAAGTCAGAAATCAAGGTCATATTTCAAAGGCTAATAATCCTAAAGTGATACACATTTGCAATAAAACAATGGAAAATATTGTTGCAAAACAAGTAATTAAGAAGAAAGAACATAAACCAACCAACCAACAAACAAAAATAAATGTATAACCTAAAGAAAGAGACCATAACTAGAAAAAGTGACTTAGGTGAAGTTTTTAAAAAAGTTATATACTTTCAAGCGATACAGATATTGAGAATCCTGGATTTTTACTATGCTTCATTTCCCTTTTCATTTAATCTTTATATCTGATACAATACACTGTATTATTTTCATAATATATAAATTATAATTAAGGTTATTTTAGCTCAATTTTATTGTGAAAAAAGGTGATTTTACTGATATTAGAGAAAGGGAAGAGGAATATATATAGAGAGAAACAGTGGTTTGTTGTGCCACTTATGTATGCATTCATATATTGATTCTTTTTAAAAATATTTTATTCAATTTGTTAGAGTGAGATCAGTTAATAAAATTATACAGGCTCAAGTGCACAGTACTACAATATATCTCCCATACATTGCATTGTGTGTTTACTCCTCCAAGTCAAGTCTCCCTCATCAACAACTATCCCTCCTTGACCCTCCTTCATCTTCCCCATCTCCCTTGCTCTCCTGCTATATGCATAGTGTTGTCTGTGTGATTGAGTTTTTTCTGTCCTTAATTCGTTCACCTTTTTCATCCAACCCCTCCCCCCCAAAACTTATCTCTTCTGACAGCTGTCATTCTGTTCTCTGTATCTGTAAGTCTGTTTCTCTTTTGTTTGTTGGTTTATTTTGTTTATTAATTTCCACATATCAATGAAATCATATGATATTTGTCTTTTTCTGACTGGATTGTTTTACTTTGCATAGTACTCTCTGGGGTCATCCATGTTGCTGCAAAAAGGTAAGATTTCCTTTCTTTTTTATGCCTCAGTAATATTCGATTGTGTAAATGTACCACAGCTTATTTATCCACTCATCTACTGATGGGTACATACCCTGAGTTAAGATTGAATACCCAGCCTTGGTGTATGGGGATATCACTCTAACTACTTGGCTAGGGCTAAGAAAATGTTTGAGCAAGAATGATTTGATTGAGATAATTAGAAGAGTGGGAGATAAGTTATAGATGTTAAAATGACACATGTGTATACCTTAAGAATAAATAAATTATGTCATTCTGAGGGTAAAATAATCCTGGTATACATAGCAGAGAATTCTGTGTTCCAAGCAAACATTTATGAATATTATATTTTTTCTAAAATAATTTTTTTCATCAGTAGAGTATTTCAGTCATTCATTCAACATATTTAAAATAATATACTGATATTTTTAAGAACTGTTTTGTTTTTAAGGCACCAAATAATTTTGTGAAAAATGAAAATAAGATTATGTATGTACATAAATACCTCCAAACATATATATATGCAGATATTTTTGAAAAAGCAAAAATAAGTTAAGATATTTCAAAGGAACAAGATATTAAGTTGGTCTAGAATTATGTGAAGAAAGTCACTTTTTAGAAGGTAATACATAATTCAGAATTAAAAGAGGATGACTATGAACAAAAGTACATACCAAATTATAGAAACTATAAAATTAATTTAGAAGAAAATAATAAAATAAAAAGATAAATAAAAATTATATTGTAAGGGGTTCTTAATTCTAAACTATTATGGGAATTTTAAGATGAGCCTTGGCTAGTAAATTAACACATTTTCAATTGTTAGTGAACATTACTTAAGTCAGATCCACAGTGTGTAAAATGAACTTGCAAGGTATCATAGTAGGTGATGACTTCCACAGGTATAAAAACCAGACCTAGAGTATGGCTTAGTAAATACACTGCTTACAAAAATTAGGGGATACTTCAAAATGAATATGAAGCGATAAAATATCCCCTAATTTTTGTGAGCGGTATAGAGGAAAAATGTTCAGTGAGAAACAAGGAAAAATAAATAGATAAGCATAATTTCCAAAGACGAGCACAAGTCATTGTTGACTTTAGTCTCTGGTCCAAGAAGCTCATAAGATTTTGTCACTAAAAAGTATTTTTAAAAAAAGTTATGAAAGAAGTTAAATTAGGTGAGACAAAAAGATTAATTCAGTTTATATTTGTTCAGATAATTATGTGATAGTTACACTTGAAGTGTCCAGAAAGAAAGATGAACACTGATATAAAATTATAATTAGAAATCTTCACAAAGAATGTAGATTCATTTACATTACTTCAAATTGTATATGTTTCCTCTAAAGATGCATAACCAAATGGACATCTAAGAAAATGTCCACAAACAGGACTTCACAAGACAGTTGCTAGAGGACCATTGTGGACTCCGGGCAGCTCCAGGGACCTTAATAATCAGAATCTCTGTGTACGTGGCCTTGTCTGATCAGCGGTGGCTAGGAGGAAGAGTGTGCTGTACTCTTCTGAATGCGTGCTGCTGGAATTCTCACCTGAAGGATTCTCTGAGGAGGGTCATCGTTCATAGGATGAGCTGCACAAGTCAATGGCCTGTGGTAGACGCCGGCATGTGATTACCAAATCTATTTTATTTCCGCCCTGTTTACACAGCTCAGCTTTATTTTTCTGCCTCCTCTGCAGTTAGGCCTTGTGATTAAGTTCAGAGCAATGGAACTGATTGTGGAGACAGACGTTTCCCATTTCTGGTATTGGTGCCTTAATCATCTTGTATGACTCTCCTTAATATCTCTCCTCTCCGTCTGTTAGCAGGATGATACTGGGGAATCCTTAGGCTGTTAGGTGGAATGAGGGTCTCCAAGTCTGGGCAGCTCTTACTAAATGCTATTCTTCCTAAAAGTTAACATGTAGCACAGTATTTTCCATCCCCCGTCAGGGTCATCCACACACAGGAGCAGCTTGATGTTCCGGTCTGTCTGTCTCTTGCTGCCTCTCTCTCTCAAAAATAAAAAATAAAAAAAAAGAAAGAAAAGAAAAAACAGTGCATTATTTTGCTGAATTAAGATGACCCTGACAGGAACCCAACCATATAAGTGTAGTCAAATGCAAAAAAGAAATTAACATGTAATGAACCAAGCAGTGTATATGAGCAGTGGTTATGTCTCCCTGGGGGGAAAGACAGAGTTTTGGATTTAGAAGTGAATTACTTGCTACAAGTACATAAAACTACTTAACAACAGCCATGTCTCCTTCTTGAATAGAATATCCTAGGTGGCAAACACCTTGAGACAGGCAACAAAGCCACGTGTTGGGGGTAGCGTGAAAAGAATCCAGACCTCTAAATCATGACGACTTTGGTTAAAGCCACTGGAACCAATGAATGAAAGTAAACTTTTACTATATAAAGTCACTTTATTTTTTTAAAAAAAGGATAACTTGCTTGATTGTGATACTGGCTTTATTGAGGAGCCCTGGAACTGAACCCATAAGGTCACTGAGGAACGCCTGCATACATAGGGATGTTGGATAGCATAGGAAGGTAATAGGTTTGAAAAATTTACTAACTCATACACTTAAGATGGCTATTTTCACTATATTTTAATTTATACTGATACAAGAACCTTCAGGTAGAGATGAATGAGAATGATCATTCGGTAGTTATGGAGACAAGGACATTTTACTCGCAAATCTCCTCCATCTCAAGGAAACCACTGATGACCAATAAAGGTCTTTCTTGCTGCCGAGCTCTGGATGGGGTGTTGGGGCGTCTTCGCGTCTCGTGGCGGCCTGAGGCTCCATGGTGACCAGGCAGTCCCCGTGAGGATGGTCCATGGAGGAGCTAGCTGCTCTCCTCTGTGGAGCTGGACTTTACTCTCCTTGGGAAGCAGGGCGAGGAAGCGGTCGAGTTGCTGCACCATGGCCTGGGTCCACACCTCACTGTCCACATCCTCCAACGGGAGACACTGGCGTGCCCACCTGTGCTTCTGGGTGGATCTCCTATTGAAATTCATCCTTATTCTGTCTGCTTGGAGTCAACTTTATGACAGACGTCAAAAGCATGGCCCTAGAGATTGCAGAGAAATTCCACCTCATGGACAAATTCAGCGCGGCTAAAGAAGAGGGCGCAGGCATCGAGCCATCGTCAGACGGTGCCAGGCGTAAGAAAGAGGCATTGAATATACCCAGCCTTACCGAGGCTTGCAGAAAGGTGACCACGGCCCACTGGTGACTGAGGCAGGAAATGACATCCCTGGTTCACGAACTGAAAGAGAGAGCCAAACGTTCCAGGTAAGAGGAGGAGACATATGAGATGCCAAAGACTCAAATCCCCAGAGAGGTTATGACAATCACTGCTTCGCCCACTGCTTTTCCAAGCCTGCCAGGAGACCAGGAGCCAAGCCTGGATGGTCGTCTCCTCAGGATGGGCCTGGGTCTTAAAGCAGCATGGGTGCCTCTCCACACAGGCTTCCGCAGCTGCCCTCTAGCCGCCCCCCTCTGCCCCCACCTGACCAGGGAACCAGTGGTTGCAGGGGAGCCCTCTCCCCCGGCTGCAGTCCCACCTGCTTCACAGCTCCTGCCTGGACTTGGAAGATGGCTGCACATGCACAGAATAGGAGACTTGCTGCAAGTCACCAAGAAACGAGGTGCTCCTTTGTAGTGACAGAATGTTTGGATTCTCTCTCAGAGGCAAGGTACTGAGGCAACACATCTTTGAGTCAAGTTGAAGCTACATTTCTCAGACGTTCGTGAGCATTATAGATATCGTACTCTCCTAAGTGAATATTTATATGTTATACTCTCCTTAAAGATTTTATTTTAATCTGAAAACACATGCAGCATTGCAATAAAGACTTTTTTATTGATTTTAATTTATTGTGTTTACATGGATTCTAGTGTCCCACCGAGTACAGCCCCCCACCTCCGTGTTCCCCTCAACATCCCCTTGCCCCCCTGCCCTAAACGCCCCCCCTTCCCTCCAGGATTTGCTCTTCTGCTCTCTATAACGCTGTGTTATATGTATATAATTTCACCAGTCTCTTTCCCTTCTCTGATCCCATCCTCTCATCCCTTTTCCCTCTGTCCTCTTTCCCTCTGGTCCCCTTGATCCCGCCTCTGTCTCTATTCCGTTCCCTCAGTTCACATTGTTCATTGGATTCCTCAAATGAGTGAGGTCATAGGACATTTTTCTTTCTCTGCCTGGCTTATTTTACTGAACATAATAGTTTCCAGGTCCATCCATGTTGTCACAAAAGGTAAGATTTCCTTGCAATAAAGACTTTTAATTTTCAAAAAAGTCACTGAGATTTGGTGGTTTGTACAGCATGTATTATTAATTCTCCTATTATATCTATGGAATGGCATATATAGTATAGCTTTTTAAGTTATATAAGGAATTACAACTTTAAGACAAGACTGCCTAGTATAGAAAGGAAGGTTTGTATGGATTAAACTAGAGTCATTTTGTTTATAAATATTATGCAACTATAAAACAAATGCATTAAACTTTATATACAATAGAATTTCATTGCGTTTGGAATTCACATAGCTGTGTGACATTTGCCTCCGATTTGGGATGACTTGTCCCTGTGGATTTCCAACCATCTGATGCTTTAAATCACACAGAGAAAAAAATGTCAGACAGTTAGCAGAAGGGTTTTTCTGGTTCCCATATCATACATTATCCTTGCTGGTTCCGCACAAAGCCCTCCAGCTGAACCTGGAAATGAACAAATCCTCCTGGGTTGGGATCTGAACCATTCCCACACACCTCAGAGAACCAGCGTTGCCACCTATCTATATATAATAGTTGAGCATCTGCATTATATTGTGCCTGTCAGCTTTAGGCCATGTAGAAAAATTTTTCTTTTACTTATTTTTTGTCTTGCCTGATCAAATGGCAAAGATGATGAAGAATGTCTTCCAGAGCTTAATTTTTTCTTGTTTTGTTTTAGTTTTTTTTTTTTTTTCAAAAGAGAAAGAGAGAGTGGATAGAGGCAGACAGACAAGAAGGGAGAGAGATGAGAAGCATCAGCTCATTGTTTGCAGCACCTTAGTTGCTCATTGCATGCTTTTCATACATTCCTAGACCAGAGGGCTCCAGTCCAGCCAGTGACTCCTTGCTCAAACCAGCGACTTTGGGCTTCAAGACAGTGACCATGGGGTCATGTCTACGATCCCACACTCAAGCCAGCGACCCCACGCTCAAGCTGGTGAGCCTGCGCTCAAGCTGGATGGGCCAGCAGCACTCAAACCAGTTACCTCCGGGGTTCAAGCCTGGCCACCAGCAGGCAGGCTCCCAGAGCTTAGTTCTGTTAGTCTTTGGAACAGATATGTCAAAATATCTGAGGGTTTTTTTAATCTCAGTTTAAGGAAACCTGTCTAATATGACAGGGTACTGAAAAAAAATGATCAGGAGACTTTTTGTTGTGATGTTACATTGAATATGCTTTCTTTTTCTTTATGAAATTTTGCTTAGATTTTAACAACTTTATTATGACACCACTTATATTTCAAAAAATTCTTCCACTCTAATTATAGAACACAATAATTTCTATAGTAAATTTACTAATTTGTTCTACCATCACCATAATCTAGCTTTCAAACATTTCACCACCTCAGTAAGATCTCTAATGTCCAATTAACAGATAAGCCTACTACTTGAAAAATAAATCAATTCATTTTAAAAGTTATAAAAGATTTGTATGCTAGATTTTACTGTAGATACCCCCCCACTTTTTTTTTTCTGAACGTCAGTCACATAAAAGTATGCTTTGTTTCTGAGCTATTTATTTATTTACATCACACAAGTGATTAATCGATAGCCTTAGCCACTTCATTTTATTGAGTTTTCTGAAATTTCAAAGAATTCTTTCACGGAACATAACTGCAACAGTCATCCTTTAAAAGCCAGTACTTGAAGTAAAGGCAGTTCAGCTTGAAACAAGGAGTATAACCCTGTAAAAAAGAGGTTATGTGCTGAGATGAGGTGCACTCTGAAAAATTATTAGCGATTTTAAGAATACCAGTAGACTGTGATGAGGTTGTTTGATAGAATTCTAAGAAAGCTTTAGCCTATTTTATAGATTCAGGTGATCGATAAAGGGGGAAAAATAGTCAAACGCAACGTTTTTAGTTTACTGAGAGGTTTAAATCAACCGAGTTTTAGAGATTATAGGAAAGAACCGGGAAAAATGAAAGACGCAGTTTTTAAAATCACTGCTACAGGGTGTATATTGTGTCCCCCCAAAACTCACACGTCGAAGCCTAATCCCCAGTGTGATAGTATGAAGGTGTGGAGTCTTTGGGACTAATCGAGATGATGAAGAGGGAGCTCTTTGTGAATGGGATTAGTGCCCTCATAATAAAGAGAATCCCTGCCCCTTTCCCCATGGGAAGAGAATGCACCAGGAAATTAGACATGCCTTAGCATTCAGCTGAGACCACATTCTTGCTTAACTCTTCCACTTGCCATGTGTCACCTCCTCCCATCGCCTGTAAACCACAAAGCCAGCTTTCACCAGACACTGAATCTGCTGGTGCCTTGATTTTGCATTTTCGGGTCCCTAGAACTATGAGAAATGAATTTCTGTTGTGTAAAAGCCACCCTGTGTATGGTATCTTATTATAGCAGCCCGAACAGATTAAGATGCACTCTATGGAAACTGAACTTTTGTGAGAACCTGGGTTCTTCCCATTGGCTAATGTTCCCGGAACCTGCTCAAAACACCATGGCAGAGCAATTCATACAGTGCCACGTTGGGACCTTTCTTGATGTGTTACACTTCAATCTGCCATGGATACATTGGTTTAGGCCAGTGATTTTCAACTTTTTTCATCTGAGGACACACCAATGACTAAAAATCTGTAGCACAGTAGAAAAGGTATGTTGTGGCAACCCGACATTAAGTACAATTTTGATTCAGTCACTCAGGATGGCTATTGTTGTATTGTCTGTTGTCATTTTTATTTTTATTGGACAGTCTAAGGGAAAAAAATGTCAGTGTCCCTGACTAAAGAGTCAGGTGTTGAATGTTTAAAAATTCCTGTAGCCCAGCAGTTGGGAAATGCATGTATAGACAAGGGACGGAGTAGCCTAGAACTGAAGGGAGACTGCAGTCAAAGAGGCTGTCGCCCTTCCTAGGTCCCATCTACTGGCATTTGCATTCTATCCCAGCTGCTGTGTCATTCCCTTCCTTAGAGACTCACCTGTGACCAGGTACATGGGGCTAGAGAAGCCCTGTCCTCTTTCCTCAAGATTCAGTTAAAGAAATTTGAGCTACAGAGTCTTCCCTGTGAAATTCGACGTGACTGAGTCTTCCGCTGAGACCACACTCTTGCTAAGCTGTTCTGCTTACCGCGTGCTATTTCCTTCAATCACCCTTCCTTGAAGATGTTTCCCATTAAATCACTTAACTATGACTTTCAATCTCAGGCTTTGAGTTTAGGAAGCCCAGCCGAGGACACAGTCCCAGAGCTGGCTGCGTGTGCGTGGAGTCCGGGCAGTCTCATACAGCCCTATCTCTGGCTCAGTGTTCTCCTGTTGTCTTGAAATTCTGAGTTGCTGAACAAGAGGTCCCCAATTTACACCTTTACTTAGCTCTGCTGATACCAACCTTTGAGGTCCTGAAATAGCACATATGAAACAAATCATCTAAAAACAAGAACATTTCAAGTTTTTTTTTTTACTTGATCAAAACAAAGGAACAGCTTGAAACAGGAAGGATCTAAAAATAAAACCCACAAATTATAAGACAGAGCTATAAAATGATAAGAGGTATTGGGACACGAAATTTTAGGATCTCTGAGGAAGAAGAAGTCACAGTTGGACAGTTGGGTTAGGGTCCTAGTCTTGATTGCTCCCACCACTATGACAAAGATAGTGTCATAGTGGTTGTTATTTAATGGGGTGTGGGTACTTTTTTTCCAACCCAGGGTAGGTTCTCTGAGAAAGGACAAGTTTATTCAAGAGATGTTTTCAGAATTAACATAGATTTTCCTGTAAGGAGAGGTAGCAAACTTAGGTAGAAAATCAAACTTTTAACCATTAAGGAGAATTAACAAACATTACCTCAGAGGACTTTGGACAAAGGGCACACTCATAGTTAATGCATTGTATGGTAAAGGGAGTCAGATTACCCAAGTAAAATCATAATCATTACTACCTCTTTCTTATGTGGAGATAGGTACATACATTAAGGAAGTCCAGGTTTCCTTTCATAAAGAAACATCTGACAGATTTACCAGAAAGGCAGAGGGCAGACTTGCCTGAAGATGCTATTTTGGTCTATAAACTCTGTACCCCCACATTCATTCTTTGTCTCTCTGATCTTACCTACAGTCCAGGGAGTTAGAAAGTAGTCTACTGTCCTTGTTCCAGGAATAATGGAGAGAAAAACCTTTGAAGACGCAAGATGTAAATAATCACATATTTTGGCCTGACCTGTGGTGGCACAGTGGGATAAAGCATTGACCTGGAACACTGAGGTTGCCGGTTCGAAACCTTGGGCTTGCCTGGTCAAGGCACATATGGGAGTTGATGCTTCCTGCTCCTCCCCCTTCTCTCTCTCTCTCTCTCTCTCTCTCATTCCTCTCTCTCTAAAAATCAATAAATAAAATTTAAAAAAAAATCACATTTTTAAAGAAGTGTGAATGATTTCTTAAATACAATTTGTTTAATTTTACTTTTGTAAAAGAAAGTATAAAATGATGCAGCAGAAAGTAAGTTAAAAGCTACAAAAAAAAAGCTATAAGATATCCACTCTATCAGGTAGAAGTGAACACTAAATCCTGGATACTCACCAGCAAGCTGACCCTTGAATACTTTTTGGGGCCCTGGCCGGTTGGCTCAGCGGTAGAGCGTCGGCCTAGTGTGTGGAGGACCCGGGTTTGATTCCCGGCCAGGGCACACAGGAGAAGCGCCCATTTGCTTCTCCACCCCTCCGCCGCGCTTTCCTCTCTGTCTCTCTCTTCCCCTCCCACAGCCAAGGCTCCATTGGAGCAAAGATGGCCCGGGCACTGGGGATGGCTCTGTGGCCTCTGCCTCAGGCGCTAGAGTGGCTCTGGTCGCAACATGGGGACGCCCAGGATGGGCAGAGCATCGCCCCCTGGTGGGCAGAGTGTCGCCCCATGGTGGGCGTGCCGGGTGGATCCCGGTCGGGCGCATGCGGGAGTCTATCTGACTGTCTCTCCCTGTTTCCAGCTGCAGAAAAATGAAAAAAAAACAAAAACTTTTTTGTCTGACTTCTCTCCAAAGCCTCAGCAAGATCAATGGAATTTGCATATGATAAAAGGAGCATGCTGGGTCCTCAGGTGTTGTCAAGCTGATCCACACATCAAGTTGAATATTGCTTGGTATAATGGAAAGTGTGTGAGGGTTCCATCACCTACTAACTCTAGAAAAAGGGGATAATAACAGTTATATTACAGGCTGTTATGAAGATTAGAGATAATGCATGCAATATGCTGGCCTATTTCAGATACACACAGGGCTCAAAAAAATAAAAAGACCCTATATGTTTCATCACCTGAAAATTATAACCTCATCCTTGATAGTTTAGTCCACAGAGAATGCTCTCACTAAGCAATATCTGAATGTTTTTATACCACCTTTATCATGGATTTTTATTAAAAGTGTTTATAAAAACCACAGTTGAACACATTGTCCACAATGTTTAAAGATGCATTGTAAACTGCTTTGAGGTTAGCATCAGAAAATGGTTTCCTTTTTTTTTTTTAATTTTATTCAGTATGAATCACAATGTTTTCTTTTCTTTGTTTTGTTTTATTTTGGGTTCACAGGTTGCCTAGGACTAGCTAAATGTACCATTACCTTTTGTCTTCTTTTTCAATATATAGGCCTTGGATTTAGTTTCTATTTTTATTTAAGCCTTATTTGGAATGTATATACTACCATTACTATACTATTGCAAAATAACAACTAGTACCACTATCTAGCATAGCAATTTGTTAGATACAGTGTGTCTTATATATTACTGCACTAAAATTTCATGACCACTATATATTATGATCAATGTTCTTACTATAAGCTTCGACCTAGCAGTAAGGATATAAAAGCTCCAGAAATCACTTGACCAATACACATGTAAAAAGGATAGGTAGTCAGATTTTTGTCTTTAAATCCTGGTTAATTTTAATACAAAATTACAAATCTTTCTTAGAAGTAGACTGGGTATAAACTAGAAATGCTTTCCAATGTATAAAGAAAAATGTTGTCTCTCTCTCTCTCTTTCTTTTAATCTCTCACATCTGGCCCAGACAGTATTACTCATGTGACTTGTAAAAGTATTTTTATTGTTATTATATTTTTTATAGTTTGTTTCCCTAGAAGCATGCAGCTGTTGTAGTGACTAATGGCACTGTGCCTTTGAAGATGTATGATAAAAACAAGTGAGGTATTTAGCCAGACACATACACCTATTAAAATCCCAATACCTATGAATATTATTACTGAATATTATACTGGCTAGGTTACTAAACTTATGTTTTGCCTAGTGTGAAATGAATTTGAGATTCAGTTTAGTTACCTCATTAATCTTACAACTTGGGCAACCACTAATCTCTTTCTGCCTTTTTAGATGTGTCTTTTCTGGATGTTTCATATGAGTGAGCTCTTGCTCTATGTAATCTTTCATGTCAAGCTTCTTTCACTTAGCATAATATTTTCAAGGTTCATTCATGGTGTAGCATGTATTAAGACTTCATCATCTTTATGGTCAAATAACATTCCATTGTGTGGATAAACCACATTTTGTTTTTCTGTTCCTCAGCTGATGGACAATTCAGTTGTTGCAATTGTAAATAATATCACTGTGATGGTTATGTGCAAGTTTTTCTTTTAGCTTGTGAAAATGTTTCCATTTTTCTTGTGTATATAGGTAAGAGTAGAATTGTTGAGTGTTTAGAAACTACTAAGTTATTTTCCAAAATGATTGCATCACTATACAATTCCACCAACACGAAGTGTAGCTAACGATTTGTCCATAATCTGGGCAACACTTTTTTTGTTCCGAAGTTGGAAATGGGGAGGCAGTCAGACGGACTCCCGCATGCGCCCGACCAGGATCCACCCAGCATGCCCATCTTGGGGCGTCGCTCTGCCGCAATCAGAGCCCTTCTAGTGCCTGAGGCAGAGGCCACAGAGCCATCCTCAGCACCCGGACAAACTTTGCTCCAATGGAGTCTTGGCTGCGGAAGGGGAAGAGAGAGACAGAGAGGAAGGAGAGGGGGAGGGGTGGAGAAGCAGATGGGCGCTTCTCCTGTGTGCCCTGGCTAGGAATCTAACCCGGGACTCCTGCACGCCAGGTCGATGCTCTGCCACTGAGCCAACCCGCCAGGGCCCTTGGGCAACACTTTTAATAGTCTCTTTTTATTATATCTGGTAATTAATGATGGGTGTGAAATGGTATCTATTTGTAATTTTACTGTAATTTGCATTTTCCTACAACTGATGTTAAGCATCTCTTTATGTGATTTGGACCATTTGTGTAGTAATCTTCTTTGATGAAATACTTATTCAAGTACTTTCCCCATGTTTTAATTAGGTTACCTTCCTATTATTGAGTTATAAGACTGTTTTATATATTTTAGGGACAAGTCCCTTATGAGCTATATCATAAGAAAATATTTTCTTCTATATGTTGTCTTTTCAGTCTTTTCACCTTTCTCGATACTTTTGTCCTACATATTACACCATATATGTTACAATTTTACAATATATAGGTATTAATTCATATAAATGCTTATCTTCTGAAGATGTAAAGAAAGCATATATATATATATATATATATATATATATATATATATAATTGCAGAGTTGTTTTAGTAGCCTTCTGATTTACCATTTCTGATTATCTGTGCTTCTTCCTAAAGATTGCACTACCATCTCATGTCATTTAATTACTCCAATATAGCTTTGTATTAATATCATCGAAAATGTTATATTTCTAACAGGAAACCCTTGAATCCAATTATAAAGATATAGCTTATTCAATTGACTTTTAAATTACTTAAGAAAAGAGATATATAATATTTTGTGTTTGTACTTTTTTTATAATTACCCTCAAAGTCTCCTTTTCTATTGTTCTTGATTTTGTGTATGGATTCAAATTATTCTCTGATGGAAGTAGCTTTTAGCTTAAAAAAGTGTTTTGGTATTTCTTTAAAGTAGATCTACTAGCCACAAATTCTTTCAGCTTTTGTTCACCTCGGAATGACTTTATTTCATTGTGATATTGCTTGTAGCTACTTTTGTCGTGAAGCTATGAGATTTCTCTTAATTGCTCAGCATCAATATTGGTAATGCTTTTGACAACACAACAAATGGAATTGTCCTTGCTCTTTTCCAAATAAGGACAGACTTCCTAATGCATAACTATGGAGTCTTCTGGCATGTCTGTCTTCTTTGGCAAAACCCACTCGCCGCTGAACAGAAGGTGAGGGAAATGACAGATTTACAAATTGGCACTGGGAAGTGTGTCACTCCTGGTATTCTTAAGCACTGCTTAAGAAAACCACACATCTAAGAATATCTAGAAATATTTTTAGCAACATAAATTTATAATCCTGACTTTTTATTGGACCCTAAATATGATACAGAAATTACAGAATTTTATTCTTTTTTCATATATACATATAAATATTCAGACTGACTATTTTAAATAATTTCCATGCTTAAAATTCCTCGCGTCTTTTTGGACTTTCAGAAGATGACATTGCTTTTATCCTAACAAGAAAAAAATATGGAAGTCATTTGATAGAAACACTGAAACATTTGCCATGCAATCGGCAAACTGTCTTGCATCTGCCCAGTGGTTTTAATTTCATTCCTCTTCAAAAACAATGGTGTTTTATCCTGACCAGAAGTGGTGCAGTGGATAGAGCATCGAACTGGGATACAGAGGACCCAGGTTCAAGACCCCAACGTCGCCAGCTTGAGCGTGGGCTCACCTGTTTTGAGCAGGGCTCACCAGCTTCTTTGTCTCTGTCACAAAGCAAACAAACAAACAATGGTGTTTTGGATAGTTTCCTCTCCAGAATTCTTAACTTCAAGTCCCTGTTAAGTTTTCCTCATCAGTTACTGTCGTCCCCCATATGAAAACAAATTTAATCCAAATTAAAAAGTGCCGGAAACAAATCTACAGAACCCATGCTGCTTTCTAGCTAATATTTATAACTTTATTACATTATTGTTATTTACTCCTCAAATGAATTCATGCTGGCCTTTCCTCCTATGACTCAAAAAGTATCTTTATTATTCTTTTTAATAATTGACTCGAGTGTCCAGTTTCAGTAAATCTCTTTGTTGGCTCATTAACATCATTCTATGTATGCATCATCTATAGAGACCCTTTACAAAAAGCAACTTCTCTCATTGGTTTAATTGGCATAATTTATTTCCAGTTTAACACCTTCCAATTTACTCATAAACTCCATATTTGTGGTTTTACCAATGTGAATAATATTTCTATTTGGATGTTTTATAATAAGCTTAAATTGAACAGGAAAATTCCAAAGAACATTTTTATGGCTCTTTGTTCTGGAAGGGTTATTTCTGCAAATGGCAGACCTACCTATTATATTATTAATAATAGATCATTAGGAATGGTGTATTGTTAGTTCCTCCTTTCTCATTTGTTTAGCATCATTCATTAACGTTCAATCCTGTTATTTCTTATTCACAGATATCTCTCAAACTCCTCACTTTGTCTCCTTCTGTAATACTGCCTGCTCAGTCATAGTCACAGTTATGTCTACATAAACAAACACAACAGCATCAATATGACACCCTTCTCACTTCTATGGATCTCCTGTGTGAACTGTGGTCCTATCCCCACAAATCCTCTGCAGTAAGAATGATCTTTGAAAGCATTATTAGTTTTTACATTTTTTTCTGCTTACCATTATCCTTAGGATACATTCTATGTATATAATCCCTTTCATGACTTAAAAAGTTCCATAAATAAAGCCTGTTCGTCTGCCTTATTATATTCTAGATTCTTTAATGCTCCAGCTATTGCTATATTTCTTTGTTTTTCTTTCCTTCCTTTTTTTTTTTTTCTTTTTGAGTCTTGGAATAGAGACATGATATTTTTCAGGCACGTAAATATCAATCCCTTTTCTTTTTCCGATATTCTTTCCTTCTTCACTAAGTTCAACTTTCACCATTCCTAAGACAGACTTCCCCAGACCTAGCAGGTTCTGTTAGCTTCTCCCTTTATATGAGTAAGGGAAACAACTGTGTTAGGCTTGCTCTCTTGTCTCCCTGCTGCCAGCACTTTGCACGATTAGTGCGTGAGCACATGGCAGAAAGCCACGTGTGTATAGCTTCTGTAAGACTAGGATATGTTCCTTCAGGGGCGGGTGTTCCTGATCACTTCCCCACAATGGTGAGGGACGGTTTTCCTGGTCACTGGCCTGCTGCCTGGAGAAGAGGATTTGCCCTCCCTGTTTGCTTGCTCACCTTGGGAGAATCCATTAAATGAGAATGGCCCAATGCCTTTTGACTGCACCGTTCTTCCATGGTCTTTCCAGACCCAGGATGATCATGCTTGGCCTCGACTCCTAGCATTACAATATGCAACTGTAGTTCTCTGCACTTCCTCTTTCCTTTACTTGCAATTACATATTTACATATTTTTCCTCTATATTGATGTTGTACTCCATGAGGAGACAATATATTATACATAGATTTCATGTTCTTGGATATGTCTTAAGTATGTAGCACAGTATCTTGCCAAATCTAGGTACACATCATGGCCTGTGGAATGAATAAACAAGCAGTTGTCACCTGAAATAGTTTCATCGTCACCATCATTAACAGCAGAGAAGAAAAATCATTGCTGCTGTCAAGACAAACAACTACTGCCCTGGCCAGATAGCTCAGCTGGTTAGAGTGCCTGCCGTCCTGAAGCGCAGAGGTTGCCGGTTTGATCCCTGCTCAGGGCACATACAGGAACACATTGATGTTCCTGTTTCTCTTCTCTACCTTCTTCTCTCTCTAAAATGAATAAACAGCTGCATTAAAAAAATCAAGCAAGCCTGACCTGTGGTGGCGCAGTGGATAAAGCGTCAACCTGGAAATGCTGAGGTCGCCGGTTCGAAACCCTGGGCTTGCCTGGTCAAGGCACATATGGGAGTTGATGCTTCCAGTTCCTCCTTTCTTCTCCCTCTTTGTCTCTCTCTCCTCTCTAAAAAAAAAAAAATCAAGCAACTACTCATAGTCAGAAAGGAGAAGGGAAGCATGAAACAGCTTCTGAGTTGTCGGTGGGTCTTTTCCATTGGGTTTTCTCTCTATTCTTTTTTCAGGTTTAGGCATCTCCAGATTACATTCACAAAATTCATACTTTTTTAACATTTGAAATTAGAATAGGGCAGAGCATGTAGGGGAAAAATTAAAGAAATTAATGCATCAAATGCCAATGCTTACTACCTGGGGTTTTGATGGATAGGAAAGCTAAATAAACTAAAAAAAAAAAGCTTTTTTGAGGGTGCATTTCAAAGTTGAAGTTAAATTACGTGAATAATGTACATTTTCATAAGAAGTAGTCTCTTAGTTTAGGAAACTAGAAGTTTATCTAATTGATCTGCTCAACAATTTAAAAATAAAATTTGTAATTATATCCACATTATTTTAAATGTACAAAAGAAAATCTCTTCTAAAATTTGTCACTCTCATGTCTCCGAATTCCCCTTTTCTTTTAAAACAGGAACTGTTTCAGAAAATAATTAGCAAAACAAAACCAAACTTAACATACCATGATATTTAATATGTCCTATCACTATTTAATCCCCACCAGACATAAATTGTTCAGGTGAGTTAAAATCTGGTCTTTCATAGAGAATCTTTAATGTAACTCTTACTGATCCTAAGAAACATACTCATCACTCTAGGTCAGGGGTCAGGAAACCTTTTTGGCTGAGAGAGACATGAACGCCACATATTTTAAAATGTAATTCCATGAGAGCCATACAACGACCCGTGTACGTTAGGCATTATCCAATAAAAATTTGGTGTTGTCCCCGAGGATAGCTGTGATTGGCTCCAGCTAACCGCAACCATGAACATGAGCGGTAGGAAATGAATGGATTGTAATACATGAGAATGTTTTGTATTTTTAACGTTATTATTATTTTTTTTATTAAAGATTTGTTGCGAGCCAGATGCAGCCATCAAAAGAGCCATATCTGGGCCCTGGCCGGTTGGCTCAGCGGTAGAGCGTCGGCCTAGCGTGTGGAGGACCCGGGTTCGATTCCCGGCCAGGGCACACAGGAGAAGCGCCCATTTGCTTCTCCACCCCTCCGCCACGCTTTCCTCTCTATCTCTCTCTTCCCCTCCCTCAGCCAAGGCTCCATTGGAGCAAAGATGGCCCGGGCGCTGGGGATGGCTCTGTGGCCTCTGCCCCAGGCGCTAGAATGGCTCTGGTCGCAACATGGCGACGCCCAGGATGGGCAGAGCATCACCCCCTGGTGGGCAGAGCGTTGCCCCTGGTGGGCGTGCCGGGTGGATCCCGGTCGGGCGCATGTGGGAGTCTGTCTGACTGTCTCTCCCCGTTTCCAGCTTCACAAAAATGAAAAAAAAAAAAAAAAAAAAAAAAAAAAAGAGCCATATCTGGCTTGTGATCCATAGGTTCTCAATCCCTGCTCTAGGTTAAAAAATTCAAGGAGAATTTTATTTTATAAATAACTTTTATGATTTGCAGAGATAATGCACACACAATCAAATTAAATATCTAGCATGTATAAGGCAGATAGAGGTCCACTACTGAAAATCCTATTCTTATTCACTATAGAAAACATAAATTACTTTTTTTTTTATTCAAGGCAATAGATATAGATCTGCTAGGAGCAGATCTAGCGGTATTCTTTTCTATATAAACTTTTACTATCTTCAGCTAGATATGTTCTCATGAGACCATGCTCTTTCCTTCTTTAGAAAGCGCTCATACGCAGAGCAAAGACAATTTTCAAAGGATCAAGAATCTTTAAATATAAAACTTAGTTTTTAAATAAAACATGAATTCCCTGTAATCATTAGCACTTTGCTTTTTGACATTTGGTATTTCTAAGAAAATTTATTTTTTTAAGGTTTTCTTTTGTCTTTTTAGTATCCTTTCTTCTGTTTTCCTTCAGAAGTATTTATGTGCTTTTTGTTATATTTGTAGATAGAATGCTAATCTAAGAGAAAACTTAAATATAATGTATATCATTACAGTCTTCTAAAAAAAGGAGAGGGTAAATGGCATACATTGTATAAAATGCTAAGATAAAAATGTTCAACAAAAATTGCCACTTTTTCTTTCTTATTTTGTATTATTAAAATGCTTCTTTTGCCTTAACTAAGGCAGAATTTGAAAACTAACAGGCATTTTTCAATAGTTTGTTGAGTTGACACTTATATTAAGCAAGCCTCTGAAACAGTAACTTGACAGAATATTGCACCCCTATGTTTATTGCAGCGTTATTTACAACTGCCCGACCTGCAAACAGCCCCAGGGTTCAGCATAGATGTGTAGACCCAGAAGCTGTGCTACTTCTACACAATGGAATATGGCTTTGCTGTAAAAAAGAATAAAATTCACTTCTTATGACAGCATGGATGAACACGGAAATTATTATGCTAAGTCAGTAAGAGATAGAAAGACCTATGATCTCATTTTTATGTAGAAGCTAAACAACAAATGAATTTAACTAACAGAATTGAAACAGAAGCACAGATACATCAAACAGACCGATAGCTGTCAGAGCCAAAGGGACTTGGGGGTTGGGTGAAAAAAAAGGTGAAAAGATTAAGCAAACAATATGTATATATGACACATCGACATGGACAATAGTATGATGATATCTAGAGAGAAAGGGGTCTGGGGGAAGGTGGGAGTGAGCAAAGAAGGGATATGTGGGGACAGAAAGGGACTTGACTTTGGGTGGTAAGCACACAATGCAGTGTGCAGAGGGTGTTTTATTGAGTTGTATCCTTGGAACCTGTATGGTTTTATAATCACTGTCACCCCAATAAATTCAATAAAAAATAAAAGATGGAAAAAAATGAGAAAGCTTCTTTATAACTAGACTTTAGTCCAAGTTATTTATGTTACTTTTGGAGCAGACAAATAAAATTTTAAAAAGTGGTTTCAAAACAGAAGTTCAATTTTTGAAGGAAATTTTAAAATTATTTGAGGAGTTTTCTTCTCCTCAAGGAGCTTTGGTTGTTTGCAGTATGTATTATTACATGAGAATTTCTTATATTCTCTGTTGTAGAGCTGTATCATAATAAGTCATCATTTTAATAAGCATTAGCATTCTCAGTGCTTACTTGACTATTATGGCAGCCTTGCTCAAACCATTTAAATTATATCTAGGTGAATAATATTATGACTATGAAAGTGTCATACTTGTTTTTTACCATTTAAATTGAACAAAACTTTGCTTCTAGTAAAGAATCAAAGTAATCTTTTTAAATTATTTTTGGTTGCATTAAGATTATAATTTTATAATTCTTGTTGAATATGAAGTATTATTGGTAGAATAGAATATCTCATAAAATATCAAGAAGAATAATAGATATGAAAAATCAATTTGAAATAAAATATTCTTGGAATGGCGATCAAACATATAATTGATGTTTAATTATGATGAATAATTTTTAGACTATCTCCAGTTGCCATATTTATAGTAATAAATTAAACTTCTCATTATTTATCTTTCTTCTATTCCCTAACTCACAGACATTATAAAAAATATATATTCTAAGTATTAAATCTGGTTTAGATGTTTGCTGTTGGTACTGTATAATCTGTTTAAAGAAAATAATTTTAGTTTAGTGATGATGATTTAGCAAGGGCATTTTTTTTAATTGAAAAGTGCTATAGCAACATGCATTGTTCTCTTTATTAACCAACTGGATAGTTTTAAGTAAGAAATCAATATGTTGTTGTGTATTCCATCTTTTGTAATGACATGGTTTAGAAGAGGAATAGAAAGCACAGATGAAACCCATGTCCCTTATGTTTTGGAAGAAACTAATAGCACCCTTTGGAGTTGCTAATTGGCAAAAATCTGCAACCACAGGCTTTTGAGGTACGGTTACCATGGCAAATTTACTTTGAAGTTGGCACTAGTGGATATTTGACTTAATTTCTTTCCAAGTTTAGGGACTGCATGAAAAACATTGTCATTCTTCTGCAGAGAAATAATTTTTGAGAAGTCTAATAAATATCATCGCAACAGTTTTGATATTTGGAAATAAGATAAGTGTTTTTTATCACAAAGACTTCCTAATGTTTTGTAGTAATTTTTCACTCTCCATTCTTTTTACACTGTCCAGAAAAAGATGAGAAATAAATTTGTAAAGTCTTTATCAATTATTTTAGAAAGTGCAGCAATAACATAATTGAAATTTCCATAAAATGGAAATTTAATATCTAGTTCAAAAACATAGTGTTTAATTCAGTCTTTTAAATGGAGACTGTTTCCAAAGCGTGTGACCACATAAGATTTGCTTTACGTTTTCCCTGAACAAACAAGACTGTGTACAGATGTGTTGTAGAACTGTGCACTTGAAACTTGTATAATTTTGTTGACCAGTGTCACCCGAATGAATTCAATTAAACATTTTTCTTTGAATATATTGGTCTTGTGCTTCTGAAATTATTAAAAGGAGAACAGTGTGGTTTATAAGTAAAGATTAAGAATTTTAAATTTATAAAGAAGATGATTTAGATTTATAATTTAGCAATACAATGAAACTTGGATTTACTTCTTTAGTTTTGCACTTATAGAGTATATTATATAAAATATGCAAAAATGTTCAAATCAATCAGATTCATAGTATACATTGGAATTAGCAGCTATAAAGAGGTATGGCAAAAAGAGGAGAATTTAAGAAAATAACAAATAAAGCAAAATTTAAGGGAGAAAGGTAGAATGGTAGCTCCAATGCAATCATACAGTAAGAAAAGTACACTGACACTTCTATGTGTTCTATTTTTTCTTTTGTTACTCATTGTTTTTTATCCTCCACTGTATACTCTGTTGCTTTCCTAGTAGGTCTTTAGTAAATATTTTTTTATATTACAGCTTCTTAAAAACAGTAGCTTGGACTGTTTCAATTAGAGTTGAATTTTTAAAGAAATAAACTCCTAAAATATGTTTAGAGTACTTAGAAGTCATTGGTGTATTAAGTTCCTGGTTCATTGACTTTCATAATGTTTAAGAGAATAAGTAGGATTAAACCTGGGTGTTGTTGATTCCTGAAAATAATAAACTGGCAACTGCTTTTTCTGCAATCACTTTGTGGTTTAGCTTTCTCATCTATAATTTAAAAGAATAAGTTGTATTTTTAGCACTGGGTTATTGTGTGAATTAAATGAGTTTTTGAGTCTGGCAAGTTTAATGTAAAGTTGGCAAATAATTGGCATTCAGTGAATGTATTTTCTTATGTCGATATCTAATGTGAATAATACATAATACATGATACTATGCACAGAAAAATCTTACTGTTCTTAATTTATTGGTATTCAAAGCAATTAAGCAGAATACCCAGAGAAGACATCTAAGAAACAGAAAAGGTTGAGAACCCAGATTTCTCATTTGCATTCCTGATTGCCACAGTGAACATTAAATGGATTGCACGTCTAGCAATCAATACAAACTGCAATGCAATCCCTAGGGTTTTTGTACATGCTACTTACTCTTATTTTTGCTCTACAATTCCTTGAGTCTATATGTTTTATGCAGTTTATATTAAAAAAAATGTTAATAAAATTTTGAATTTAATAGTTCATTTTAAAAATAAATTAATACTTAAATATGTTCATAAAACTCCACCTCTAATTCCTTTGAACCATAAATTCATCAAATGTTCTGAAATTGTTCAAATAAAACATAATTATTCTTTATTTTACTAAATAGTGTCCAGTAAATGAATTAATGGATAGTTCCTTGACTATTGCCAAACATTTGAAATCTATCTTTCAAAACCTTAATTGTGTAAAACTAAACTTTATGTATTCATCTTTTCCAAAATTACATTTTCTAAATTTGCTTTAAAATTAAAACAATTTTCATATATTTTTTATTATTTTATCATTTCAAAGTTCATTGGAATTGTATATAGTAACCTTATCTGTATGGTTTCTTAAGACAGAGCATACATTTTCAGTTATAATTATTTTTTCGGTCTATGCATCGTTTTAGGCTTGTCTTTTACTAAATATATCCTAGAATTCTTCCTAGGACTCAAAAATTATGTAGTCATACAAAAAAACAAAATCACAGAAGGTAAAGTCATTGAATGCCTAACTTGACTTTCCCAAGAAAATGTGGATATACATAGCAATATATTAACATTTTAATTTTCAGTCAAGTCAATGACTTTGCTCAAGCCTCCAATACATCTTAGTGATATATGTATATGTCATCATATGTTAGTGATTGCAAAGTACTCCATTATATTAAAAAATATTGAATTTTTAGTACTTTCCGAATATGTACATAATTAGATTGTGTAGTGTTTAGGTATATAATATATTCCAGTAATAGCATGTGACCATTAATGAGTTCATTCCTGCTGCATTCTGGGGTGGAGGGACACACCTTCTCTTGCCAGGTCATGCTTGATTCTGCATCGTTCTGCTCTCTCATCAATGCCTCTGGGCATGAAGGTCAGCATGCTGGTCTCTCTGGGAGCTTAGGTTATCGGCACCAAACTGTTGTCTCTCTCTTCATACAAATGTCAGCTAACAGGAGCCCAAAGTAATGATGTTTTCAGTAAACATATGCGCAAATGATAGCTTTTTAAATAACATTGGTTTAGATAATAATGCAGGTTTTCTTTCTAAAGAAATCTCTTAAAAGATTATTGCAGTGAATTTCAAAGTTGTAAGTCTCTAACAATACTAGTGAGAGCTCAGTTCCTTGCTTCAATTTATTTTCTAATATTGAGAACATGAGGCGAGATTTTGTGTGTGTGTGCTAGTTTCCACTGTACTCAGAATCTTTTCTCCTCGAAGAGCTTAACTGTGAATTATGATACTATCCTGGGGGTGTTTTCCCCTTAGAATAAATGGTTTATATAATAGACAACTTCTTAATCTCATGCCAGTTGATTTATTTAGGATAAATCCCACAAGATATTTCCAGTAATGTCTAAACCTTAAGAGATGCAGTTTAATTTTCCTATCTGGAGGGTCCTTAGTTTCCATACAGGTACATTAATGATTGGTCCCATGATGTTGGGCCATGCTTATCCAGGCTTATTTAGATTCCGTTTACATCCAGATTGGGATGGTGTTCACAAAAATTGAAATGGCACATCAAAACCAGCTTTCTCCTACATGATATTGTGGTTTCATAAAATAGAACATTATTTTTATATTTATCTTTTATTTGTAAAAGAAACCTATAAATTTAAAATTCAACTTTGTGTCAATGTGAGTGAATCTATGGCAGATGATGGGCCAAAGACCCTCACCTTTCTAGATGGCTGAACTGCAGCTCCAAGCTGCTAATAGCAATGGATCAAATTGAATTTAGTGTTCAAGAGACTGAAAGCCACAAAACCACATCAAGCACTATTGATTTCCCTTAAGTGCTGAAGCTTTTAAGGGGATCTTACAAAGAAGTGTATTGTCTATAGAACTGTGCAACCATTTATTTTGCTGAACTTTGAAAGTTGGATACATTTTGGGAAAACTAAACAAATGGAGAGAGACCTTGGGGTTAATAAAAGTAAAGTCAAGTTCCCAAACAATTGTTTGGTAGGAAATTGGAAAGACATCACAACTATTCAGCTTTACTGCAGGGGATGGTAGAAACCAGAGATGCTATTAGATGCTGTGATCAAGAATAACAGAAAAAGGCTAAAATGGCATATGGATTGTCGTGCTTCACTACTCTCCAAACACAGGGGACACAGCGAGCTCACCAACCATGTACAAGTGCTTCAGAGCAACATCGGACATACGCACCACAAAAGCATCACATGCAAGGCTCTGAATATACAAATTTTGTCGCTATGCTAAGTGATCTGTTTCAATTTGCCATTACACAATCTCCCTGATTCCTGAGAGATTATGCATATCACAGGTATATTGCAAGGACTACACATTTTCAATACAAATCATTATTTTTTCTAAATACAAATTCAGGATGCATAAACTGTTGTCTGATGATGCCTTGAACTAAAATATTTTCTTTTTATTTTAAGAATTCAAAGTCTAGAGAAAACTCAAAATAATCAAAGTGAGGTTTGAGGTTTCTCAGATTTGACTTGCATATATGTTACTGTGCAAAGATGCAAAATGATGAATGCCTCTAACACTGAAACAGAAGAGTGAAGAGTGAAAACAAAACTAGTTTATTGGGTAAGGAAGAAATATAATGTTTATCATTAAAGCTGAGCCTCTTTATGTTAATTTCCATGTATATTGGTCTTCCAACTTGTCATTTGTGTATTGTTTATTTTGAGATGTAGCTTACACCTAAATATTCAGGATTTTGCATCTATTTTTTTCTCCATAAAGTAAGTTTTGCTTGCTTTTTCTCCTTGACTTTATTAAGTAAACACAAGAATTAGTTTTATACTTATGAAAACAAGTTTATGGACATTTTTGAAAGCTTTTTGTTACAGTAGGAAAGGAGTTTTGATTAAAAAAGTAACTTTCCACAGAGAATGGATGATTTGTACATAGCTACATTACCTAGTGGGCTTACCATACAGTTTTTTGCACAGGAAACATATATGCCCAAATCAATTTAAAGGTCAATTAATAATTACTTTGTGTATTAATAAAGGGTAAATTTAAGAATTAATACAACCATGAGTCAAGGGCTCAATTATAGTTACAGTGATATTGTCTCATTTAAGATAATTGTATTCAGAGTCAACATTTATCGTAGCTGCTGCAATAACTTGGGATAATTAGATTCTACTTCCAATGAAAATAGGGTCATGTTAAAGTAGGACTATGATAACTTTCCTCACTTATTTATGAGATAACACAGCCTACAGAGAAAGACTTTAAATTTGAAATGAAAAACTTGAGTGTTACTCAAATAAATTATTTTCTACAATATTATGACAGGTATTTAAAATAAGTTTGGATAAATAATGTAGCAATGAAAAACTTTTTCTTTTACAAGAAATATTTTATTAATATTTAAATTGATTTCTTTTTCAACTATCTGTAGTTATAAAATAGTGTTTATTTATGTCTTATATCTAAAACCATAGAAGCTAAAAGTATTAAAGGTGATCATTTTATTAAGTTTACTTTAATACACTTCACTCAATGTTCCAAAGGAAGTGAAGAAATATATTTTAAACTTAAGAGAGAAGAAAAGTTATTTATTTACTATGATCCAGAAAATGTTTTTAAATATTTCAAACAAAATTTATAGCTATTCCACAACATCAAAATGAGATTCAGTAGCAAAACTGATATTTATCTATTCAGAAGTAAGTGCTGTTACAGAGCAATTTAAAAACATTCTGTAACATTAATTTGAAAAAAACAATTAATTAAAAGAAAAAAATTAGTTTTTTTAATTAAAGATCTCAATTATTAAGAAAATGTTTTATTTTAATATAATTATTGAAGAGGAAAAAAAACCTCTGAATGACAAGGCAATGTGGAAGAAAAGTCACTTTCTCCACTAAACAAGAATTGCATCTTTTTCACAAATAGTTAATTTTAGATCAAAGCCAGAAAATTGACAGTGGAAAGAGAAAAAAACTGTCTACTGAGAAGTAAGCCTTTTATAGCTTCTGTTGTATATTAATGCACATTTCTCTGTAATAACAGAGAGGTATAGGAAAAAAATTAGTATTTTTCTATTTAAAATATATTATTTCTGCTACAGTTCGTAGCTATCACTTAGTGTGTTGGAGATTACTGCATAATTATTGTGGTCAGGATCAGTCACCTTGATTTACCTGTCCAGAGCTTAGACTAAAAACCTCAGTAGATAAAATAAAATTTAACTAGTTTCAATATAGATTTTCTTATTTCAAAATCATTATTTCTCAGGTCAATTTGTGATTTAATATACAACAGCAGGACATAACTACTCTCCATTTCAGCTTTCCATAGATTATTCATTGTCTTAAAGCCCAAATATCCTTCATTTATGGAGGTTTTGAGAGTTTATTTAAGTGATCGTCTGTCTCTCATATATTACAAGACGAGAAAGAATAGTTTACTTTTACCCTGATAGTGCTCCATGTTAGCATGGGAGTTTCACAGTGGTTTAAACTATGGAAACACATTTGACTCCTCTGCACCTAGACATCTTAGGTTCTTGGTATATCTCCTAGCTAATCACGGCATGACTCCATAAGCAAGGTTAACAAAATAAAAATAAATAAATAAATGTGACTATATCAAACTAAAAAGTTTTTGCACAACCAAGGAAACTATCAACAAAACAAAAAGACAACTTACTGAGTAAAGAAGATATTTACCAATTATAGATCAGATAAGATATTAATATCTAAAATTTACATAGAACTCAGACAACCCACCACTAAATTAGATTGAAAAGTGGGGAGAGGGTCTGAATAGACTGTTCTCCAAAGAAGACATACAGATGTCCAATAGACATATGAAAACATTCTCAACATCACTAATCATCAGAAACATACCAACTAAAACCACAATGAGATGTTACCTCACAACTGTCAGGATGGGTTGGCAAGCATGCAAAAAACAGGAAACCCTTGGCCCTGGCTGGTTGGCTCAGCGGTAGAGCGTTGGCCTGGCGTACGGGGGACCGGGGTTCGATTCCCGGCCAGGGCACACAGAAGAAGCGTCCATTTGCTTCTCCATCCCCCCTCCTTCCTCTCTATCTCTCTCTTCCCCTCCCGCAGCCAAGGCTCCATTGGAGCAAAGATGGCCCTGGCGCTGGGGATGGCTCCTTGGCCTCTGCCCCAGGCGCTAGAGTGGCTCTGGTCGCGGCAGAGCGATGCCATGGAGGGGCAGAGCATCGCCCCCTGGTGGGCAGAGCGTCGCCCCTGGTGGGCATGCCGGGTGGATCCCGGTCAGGCGCATGCAGGAGTCTGTCTGACTGTCTCTCCCCGTTTCCAGCTTCAGAAAAATACAAAACAAACAAACAAAAAAACAAACAAACAGGAAACCCTAGTGCCCTATTGGTAGAAATACAGATTGGTGCAGCCACTGTGGAAAGCAGTATGTACACTGCTCACAAAAATTAGGGGATATTTTATCACTTCATATTCATTTTGAAGTATCCCCTAATTCTTCTCACAAAAATTAGGGGATATTTTATTGCTTCATATTCATTTTGAAATATCCCTTAATTTTTTTATTGATTTTAATTTATTATGTTTACATAGGTTCTAGTGTCCCCCTAAATGCATTCCCGTCCTTCCTCATATTCCCTTCAACATCCCCCCTGCCCCCTTCTTTCCAATGCCCTCCCCCTTCACTCCAGGATCATCCCATCCTATCATCCCTTTCCCTCTGTCCACTTTTCCTCTGGTCCCTTTGATCCTGCCTCTGTCTATATTCTGTTCCTCAGTTCACATTGTTCATTGGATTCCTCAAATGAGTGAGGTCATATGATATTTTTCTTTCTCTGCCTGGCTTATTTCACTTAACATACTAATTTCTAGGTCCATCCATGTTGTTGTAAAAGGTAATATTTCCTTCTTTTTCATGGCCCATAGTATTCCATTGTGTATATGTACCATAGAAATATCCCCTAATTTTTGTGAGCAGTATATTAATAGTTACCTCAAAAAATGAAAAATGGAACTCCCTTATAACCCAGCGATTCCATTTCTCGGTATATATCTGAAGAAACCAGAAACACTAAGAATATATTCACTTCTATGTTTATTGTAATGTTATTTATAATAGTCAATATAGAAGCAACTCTGTTGCCCATTAAAGTGATGGTACATGTATACAATAGAATAAGACTCAGCCATAAAAGAATTTAACATGGATGGACTTAAAGAGCGTTATGTTAAATGAAATAAGTCAGTCAAAAAAGACTACTACCATATGATTTTACTTCTATGTGGCATCAAAGGAACAAAAGAAATGAACAAACAAAATAGATACAGACTCACAGACACAGAGAACAGACTGACAGTTGTCAGAGGGGAAGGATATTTGGAAGCTGGCTGAAAAAGGTAAAGAGATTAAGAAGTACAAATTAGTAGTTCAAAGTAAACAAAGGATATACAAGATAGCATTAAAAAATGGTCAATAATATTGCAATAAATATTTATGGTTCCAGGTGAGTATTTGATATATTAGAGGGGATTGTTTTGTAAAGTATAAAATTATCTAAATACTATGCCTATACATCTGAAACTAAAATAAAGTAATTTTGATTGAAAAATAAATATTTTAAAATGTGGGTCATTTTTTCACTTATTTTTAATTTTAATTTTTTTAATTTTTAATTTTTTTTTTACAGAGACAGAGTCAGTCAGAGAGAGGAATAGATAGGGACAGACAGACAGGAACAGAGAGATGAGAAGCATCAATCACTTGTTTTTCATTGCGCATTGTGACACCTTAGTTGTTCATTGATTGCTTTCTCATATGTGCCTTGACCGTGGGCCTTCAGCAGACCAAGTGACCCCTTGCTTGAGCCAGTAACCTTGGGTCTGTGCTGGTGAGCTTTTTGCTCAAGCCAGATGAGCTCGTGCTCAAGCTGGCGACCCTGGGGTCTCGAACCTGGGTCCTTGGCATCCCAGTCCAACGCTCTATCCACTGCGCCACCACCTGGTCAGGCTTCACTTATTTTTAAAGGGATGCTGGAGGAGACTTAAGAAGGAAAACAAAATACATTTTTCCTTTTGCATATTATTGATCTGTCAGACATCAATATTCCACGGTAAGTCTTCTCTCCCTGGCTGTCTGCAGGCTTTTTAAGTCTTAAATCTTAGACTGTTTTATAAATAGGGTTGCCATGTTCAGGCAATACTTGGGCTATACTGTCGCTGTGAAATTCAAATATAGCTGGCAATCCTGTAATTTTTACTTGCTAAAACTGATGACCTTTATTGTAGTTTCTTAGAGCTTTTCTCTGAGTTTATTCAGCTTTATAAAACACAAAAAAAACCCTGAAAATTTATATAAAACCGGAATTTTATTTCTCAGAGTTCTGGAGGCTGGAAGCTCAAGATCAGTGTGTCAGTATTGTCAAGTTCTGTGTCTGTGTCATGTAGTGCCACCTCTTCCCAGCTTCTGGGGTTTGCCAGGTGTCCTTGGCATTTCTTGACTTGTAGCTGGAGCATCTCAGCCTCTGCCTCTGATGTCACATGATATACTACTTGCTATATCTATTTCTGTATTGCTTCTCCTAATCTTGTAAGGGTACTAACCTCCACCACTGTAAATCTATCTTAAATAATTATATTTGCAATGACCCTATTCCAAATATGGTCACTTTCCAAGGTATGAAGAGTTGGGGAAATTCAACATATGTTTTGGCAGGACAGAATTCAACCCATAACAACACTATTTATAAATCTATTCTTTTTGTAGAAAGAGAATGTGTGTTTGTGTTTGTGTGTGTGTGTGTTTCAATTTAGCAAGTAACACTGTAGTATTTATCTATACACCAAGACTACGTAAGACAAAGTTCTTTTGAATATTCAATTGATTTATGTATATTTTTCAAATAAGCAAATATCACATTCAAGGAACTTTTCAAAAGTAGTTCATTTTTAAATAAAAGCACAGGCCATGGTCAGTGGTTCAGTGGGTAGTGTCCACTGGCATATGGATACCTCAGGTTTGATTTTTGATCAGTGCACACAGGAGACATGACCATCTTCTCTCCTCTCCCCCCCCCTTTTTTCCCTCTTCCCTTCCTGCAGCCAGTGGCAGGAATGGATGGAGTGTGGCCCTAGGTGCTGAGGATATATATCTCTGTTGGTCTGAGTGTCTGGCTCAGGCACTGAGAATAGCTCAATTGATTTAAGCATTAGCCCCAGATGGGGGTTGCCAGGTGGATCCTGGTCCAGGTGCTTGCGGCATTCTGCTTCACTATCTCTCCTCTCACCTAAAATATATTTATAAATAAGTAAATAAATAAATAAAAGCACAAGTAAAAATTTCTGATTTACCCAATGAAAGCTATAAATATTATTTGTTTTCCATGCCATTTTGTTACATGTAACTTTCATTTTTAAAGTTATTTGAGGCCCTGGCTTGTTGACTCAGTGGTAAAACATCAGCGTGTGTGTGGTTGTCCTGGGTTCAATTTCTGGTCAGGGTACACAGGATTTTCTCTCTATCTTTCCCTTCTCTTCTCACAGCCAAGGCTCCATTGGAGTAAAGTTGACCCGGGTGCTGAGGATGATTCCACGGCCTCCACCTCAGGTGCTGGAATGGCTTCAGTTGCAATGGAGCAACAACCCAGATGGGCAGAGCATCGCCCCCAGGTGGGCTTGCCAGGTGGATCCTGGTTGGGTGCATGCAGGAGTCTGTCTCTCTGCCTCCCTGCTTCTCATTTCAGAAAAATACAAAAAAAAAAAAGTTATTTGAAAGTCTGTTTTATATTAGTATTATGCACAATAGCAAGAATGATGATGTGTACACTATATCTTAGTAACTTCTAGTTAGATAACCAATATAAATGGATAAAAATATGATCAATTAAATATTATTACAGATATATTAATTTAAATTAGCACAATCAAAAGGAAAACAGCAAAAATTTG
Organism: Saccopteryx bilineata; assembly: GCF_036850765.1. NCBI lineage: Eukaryota > Metazoa > Chordata > Mammalia > Chiroptera > Emballonuridae > Saccopteryx > Saccopteryx bilineata. Next base: position 14,949,176 of record NC_089497.1, read on the forward strand.
CCCATTTTTCTATGTTGCAATTACCCTCTTCTATACTGCAGCTTCTATCAAATCTTGCTTTGAAAAATCAACTATAAGTAACTCAAAATATGTGGAAAAGTATAAGGAGAAATATGGAGTTTTTTGGTTATCATAGAACAAAGCAAAAAAATCATCTAAAATAAGGATATAATTATGAAATTATGACACACCTTCTTAGGTTATTTTGCATATCAAAACATGCCGGCATATGTAAAATTTGGAGAAGTCATACACAGAACTACATTTTTGGGTTTTACTTTAAAATTATAGATGGTATTTTTAATTTTTTTTCAAAATTTCTGTAACATTATATTGTTACTTATTTGATTAAAATTATTACAAAATTTTCAGAAATAAAATTTGTTTAAATATTTGTTGTAAATAATACATTTACATAAAGTGTTATGGTCTTCAGAGAAATAATGTTGTATTTACATTATTTCAGTCTTTCTCTGAAATTCTATTTCAATATATTTCAGCAGTACGTTTAATGAAACAAACTGAATGCTGAAGAAAGACAATCTTTCTTTAACAGAAAGAGTATAAGAAATGTCATGTGCCAGTTTAAAATGATCCATTAATAAAAATTGATCCATTTTAAATGCAAAAATGTCATACTATTTTACCTTCATCTTTAAATTAATTAAATAGCATTTGGGACTTTCTCACTTGATTTTTATTTTCTTATGAATAAGACTGAAGAGATAAAGGTGAACCATGATGCCAACATGATAAATGTTTGAGGCTGCTATGTCACTTTGTATATTTATTCTTATCATTCTTGATCTTTTGTACGTGATTCATTGTGTTGATAACTCGGTCTTGAAATACCACCACTCTCATTATCCTTATCATGCAATTGGCAGGAGCATAGCATTTCTTTTTAGCACCAAGAATACTTAATAATATTCCTTTGTGTGATACCATTAAAATATGCTAACGAAAGTAAATTTGAGGAAGAACACAAAGAGACTTTGAAAGGTTATGATCTATGACAATCCACAGCTTTAGAGTAGCTTTAATTGAATTAATTGTTGCTCAGAAGAATCTGAGGAACAAAGAATTCAATGACTGAACGTTTTCATGGAAAAAATTTTTGACCTTTTCCATATTAGTGCATTGATTGGCAGATTATTCTCCTCCCTCAACAAAAGAATTTTATAAGGAGACAGTACACCTGATATTTGAAAAGATAAAAAATCTATGCAAAAATAGAAATTTTCATGTATGATAGAAATCAGAAAGAATTCATAGCATATATATTTTATGTGATTTGTTATAACAATAAAAATTCTGTTTTTATCTATTTTTACACTAAGAATATTACATTGCATTATGTTATTTATTTGTGTTACTCGATTTACTTTAAGAATATTAAAGAATGGATTCATTTTCTGTGTGTGTGTATGATATAACTGGTCCAAACACAGATTTTTTTTATTTCTCTTTTGCAATTCTAAGTAACTGTTTTATAAATTTATAATTATTTAACTCAGTTACTTTAATCGATTTTGTCAACAAAGGTATTCTCTAGAAAATCGTAAGGCAGAAATTAAACTGCACAGCATGAAAGGTGACAATAGGATATTCAGAGGAACGATGGATTCTAACTGAGCAGAGCAGGGCAGGCTAAACCAAAAAGGTGATAAATTGAGTTGAGTTGTTTATAATTCCAAAAACACACCGTACACTTTATACTTCTTAAAATTGATGAATGACTATTAGATTTTTGAATTTCACAACTTCAATGTCATATATTCTGGTCAACGTCATACTCCTCTTTCAAAGGCTCAGGCGGCACCTTCTCTGAAGTGTTCTGACCTTTTCAAATTAAATTAGGCATTTCTCCTTTGAATTTTTCATTACCGATTGTACACAATAGCTACAAAATAGAATTTATCATATGGGGTAGAAATCTTTTATGCCTGCCTCTGTAACAGAATGGGGTGTTTTGGGTCTGTGTTTGTACTCTCTAACATGACGTTTTCAGAGGGATGGGTTGACATTCAAATAAAATTGGAAATGACTGCAAAGACACTCACATAAGATTTTTTTTTTTAATTTTTTTTTTAATTTTTTTACAGGGACAGAGAGTGAGTCAGAGAGAGGGATAGATAGGGACAGACAGACAGGAACGGAGAGAGATGAGAAGCATCAATCATCAGTTTTTCGTTGCGACACCTTAGTTGTTCATTGATTGCTTTCTCACATGTGCCATGACCGACGGCCTTCAGCAGACTGAGTAACCCCTCGCTCGAGCCAGTGACCTTGGGTCCATGCTAGTAAGCTTTTTGCTCAAACCAGATGAGCCCGCGCTCAAGCTGGCTATCCTGGGGTCTCGAACCTGGGTCCTTCCACTTCCCAGTCTGACGCTCTATCCACTGCGCCACCGCCTGGTCAGGCATATACATAAGATTTAATGGAGCATTTGATCCTTGTTTTTCTCTAAGTTTACAATGCTGTTCACTGTATAAGTAATAATTTTTATTCTAAAAATATAAATATGTCTTTTAAATATGGAAGTAAGATAAAGTGACTGTGTTCAACAACAGTGAAAGGGAAACTCATAACATAGTACATTAGTCCCGAAGTACACCCAGTCTGTAACCTCTTAGTTGTGAAACTATAGGAAAGTGTGCCGGGATTTGAAACTGACTGCTTCAAGAGGTATTGCAAATACCAATATGAATTCTAACTCATTTTGAACGCATGCTGACAGGTAAATCCTGATTTAGAAATGACAACAGAGACAGTTACAGGCGATGGGCAGTCAGAATCTATCTGGCATTCGGAATTCCCAACTAATGATACTAAATTATATTGTCGTCAGAAAGATCATTGTAAAGAGGGAAAAGAAAGGTATTGCTTATTTTGTGTGTTCCATATTGAATCATCTTTAATAATCAGATGTCTATGAAAATAGATGTTCCTGTTAATATTGATAAGTTACTTTCTTTTTTTTAATTTATTTTTTCTTTTTTTATTTTTCTGAAGTTGGAAACGGGGAGGCAGACAGACTCCCGCATGCGCCCCACCGGGATCCACCCGGCATGCCCACCAGGAGGCGATGATCTGCCCATCTGGGACGTTGCTCTGTTGCAACCAGAGCCATTCTCGTGCCTGAGGCAGAGGCCATAGAGCCATCCTCAGCGCCTGAGCCAACTTTGCTCCAGTGGAGCCTTGGCTGAGGGAGAAGAAGAGAGAGACAGAGAAGAAGGAGAGGGGGAGGGGTGGAGAAGCAGATGGGCGCTTCTCCTGTGTGCCCTGGCCGGGAAAAAAATCTGGGACTCCTGCACGCCAGGCGGACGCTCTACCACTGAGCCAACCGGCCAGGGCCCTACTTTCTTTTTTTTAGCACTAGAGGAAGTGATATATTTTTGAGAAAGACTGAATTTTTCTTGAAGGGAAGGGAATGCTCTTCAGTTATTTTTTAAAGCTTCTCCTTAAGGAGTTTAAATTTTTTTTCAGGCACCCCCCCCCCAAAGAGCTCTGCTTTGCACCTGTGCTGTTTGATTCCAGCCACTGGCAGCAATGTGGAAAGTGAAGAGCCCACAGCGGTAGCTGGAAAGCCAAGAAGCCTACTGTGTGTAAAGGACGCCGCCCTACAGAAGCCAGACCCCAGCAGCAGCCATGGAGCTACGCTGGCCTTGGTGTGTGCTCCCCGATTCATCAAGCTCCTTCCCTGTCTCCTTGCCCCCAACCTATTCTCAGTGAACCTCTTCTGAACCTGTTTACCTCCTCTTTTGACTTCTATCTTGTGGAGGGGAACCACTTTGCTAGTGACATTTGATATAATTAATTAGGTCTTTGATCAATACTTTGTTCACAGACTTCTTAAGTATCATCATAATAAAGACCATTTGTCTTTTTCTAGCCGTGGATGAAAAAATATTAGTGACAAGATGAAATAAGATTTTTCATAAATTAAAGAACAAGTACATAAATATGCCAAAAAAATAAACAAAGAAAAAAAATCCTCTCATATTGCAGACCAACTATGGCATGATAGAGATCATAATCCTTTTTTTTTTTTTTTTGTGACAGAGACAGAGAGGGATAGATAGGGACAGACAGGCAGTAAGGGAAAGAGATGAGAAGCATCTATTCTTTGTTGCTGCATCTTAGTTGTTCGTTCATTGCTTTCTCATATGTGCCTTGATGGGGGGGTGCACAGCAGACTGAGTGACCCCTTGCTCAAGTCAGCAACATTGGGGTCCAGCCGGTGACCTCAGGGTTTCAAACGTGGGACCTCCACATCCCAGTCCCACGCTCTGTCCACTGCATCACCGCCTGGTTAGGCAAGATCATAATTCTTAACAGCTCCAAGTTCTGGGTATCATACACCCAGATGCTTTTCTATAATTTCTTCAGGTCTGATGAAATAATTATTAATAACAAAATCTATCAATACTGGGACTTGGGAGGAGGCACTAGAAACTTCAAAGATAAATTCATTTTGTGGTTCACTTCTTAAGTACTAGTCAACTTCTACATTGCTGTTCATTAGAATGGTGATTAATAGGTTTTAACAATGAACTTATCTTCAATAAATGTTCAAGCCAAGGTATTCAACTCCTTAAAAATAAAAACTATTTCGATATATTTTCCAGTTTTATTTTTCCAATTTCTTACCAGTTTTCAATTCCTTTCTCTATAAAAGTTTAATTAATGTTTGTTTTATTTCAGATGTACTATGCACACGTTATGTTATTTATGGATAAAGAAAAAAATGTCTTATTTCCTCATGCAGTTTAAAACTTAAATGCACACAGCATGAGTTATGCAAATTGTAATAACTGTAAGTCAGAATGACTTTTTCCCCTTGGCTATTTTTAAAACATTGTTTTCCTTTTATTAATACAAAGAACAGAATCTGACAAAATAATTTAGTTGAAAAGTGGATGAGTTTATTAATTATCTCATTTAATAAAAACTCTACAGTACTTTCGATTACAGCATAATCTTTACCTTATTTTATTTTAACATTGCAAGGAATTGAAACGGAGCTAGAATAATACTTTCATGTTATCTTTATGTTTATCTTCTCTGTATACTAAAGTGAATTTTAAATTGTCTCTAAATAGATCAATAATATATTTTTTCCAGGGGAAAGCACAAACGCGGTCCCCCACTACCACAAATTATGCGGTCGAGTTTCCCACATTTGGGGAAATCGCAGGGTCAGCCATCCGGGGTGCAATGGATAAGCCTCGGCCTGGGAAAACCACCTTCGTGCTCAGGGTATCTCCCCTGCCAGGTAAGTGTCAGTAATATTTTTACTACTGATTTTATTTTAAGAAATTAATTTTTAACGCATGAAGGAAACATAAATAAAATAAAATATATACCTCAGGTTAAACAGAAGCGAAAACCTGATAACAGATAATTTGTTCCCAAGTTTCTGTACTTCACACACAGCCGGGGTACAGTCCACTATCGGCTTCACATACGCACTAGCAAACGCTTTACTGCTGAAATAAGGAGAATGAGATATATACTGGGGAAACGTGATGAAATTTAGTGTTTTCCAGTTCACCAAGCAAAATTTCCCAAAGGGCCTGAGGTGCAAATCACATTCCCACTTCTCTACCAGGCAACTGAAGCTCAAAATCCTAAAGAGATCTCTTGACCACCACCCAGGACTAGCAGGTTAACAGGGATGAAAGGATCCAAAGAGCAGAGATCGATTGCTAGATTTGTACTTCTATCCTTGTTCCCGTGCCATTAAACCTTCCAATTCATAGTTCCTCTTATAGAAGTGATCAGTGTGTTGGTGATCTCTAAATTTCTTACTTGATGACATAACTGTATACCCAGAACTGCCTATGAGCTAATTTTTGACTTCTAATAAATTTATTTTTTGCTTATAATTTATGCTCTATTTAATTCTCCAAGTTTTCTATTTTTCCTTCTGTTCTCATTCTGATCTAGATGCTCAGGAATATAGAGGGTGGTTTTTTTTGTTTGTTTCCTTCTTTTTAAATTCATACATATTTCGCCTGACCTGTGGTGGCGCAGTGGATAAAGCGTTGACCTGGAAATGCTGAGGTCGCTGGTTCGAAACCCTGGGCTTGCCTGGTCAAGGCACATATGGGAGTTGATGCTTCAAGCTCCTCCCCCCCCTTCTCTCTCTCTTTCTCTGTCTCTCCCTCTCCTCTCTAAAATGAATAAATAAATAAATAATTAAAAAAAAATAAATTCATGCATATTTCTAGGATAATTTAGAACATCTGTTCGAAATGAATGCAGCTTTTCATACCTGTTTATTTAGTGATTTTGATATATGAAATGAGGAATAATTCAGAACTCCTTCTGCAACATATCTAATTCATTGTGCTTTATGGAATATTTATTTGTACACACAAATAAAACAATTTAACATCATCCTTCAGGGGATTCTAAATAACTTGTAATTAAATAAATACCAATCTAGTCACATTTAATGAGTACATCCCCTTATGTTTTATATTTTGCACCAGGGCAGAATTTAAAAAATATATAATGTTAGCTTCTTACAAGTTAATCCAAATGTTGAGGAAATTCTATGAACACCTAACCAGCAAATGCTTAATGTTCACCAGTAGGCATTTATTAGACTTGGGCATTGATTTTATTCCCTCTTAGAAATTTTATTTTAAACATAACAAGCTTTCATTTGTAAAACAATTATCGGATTTTTTAAAATAGTGGTTTTTTATTTCATCTAAATGGAAGAAACCTTTTCTGGGTAGAAAAAAGAAAGTTTTTCTTTTATTTTTCTTTTTTGTATTTTTTATATTTGTATTCTTTTTTGTGTTCAATTTTCATATATGCATTGCTAGCTGATATGATAGATTAGTACATCTAATAAACTGCATTAGCATCCAACATATAAGTCACACAAATTTTTTAAAAAATTAAGCTAATGTGCACATCATCTTTATTGAGGTTATGATAAAAGATTTTGAGGAGATATTGATAACATTTTTGGTATTTTTGCATAATTGTGTGCAAAAGTGGTATAAGACATTTGTTTCTTAAGAGAAACCATCAGTTTCACTGACATATCGAAGCCCTTAAAGCAGCTTTTTTTCTATATATTTCTTCATCTTAAATTATCTCAAGTCACTGCTTGAAGTAATAAGATATTTCTACTTAGACCACTCACTTTCATTTTGATCACAGATCTCTCACATGTTTCTTTTGGTCAAATAAGATCATGCTAAGTCAATCAGGAAAATCAATTAATAGACAAAACAATGTATCTTGCTTTTTGAATTAATAATTCTATAATGTTATTTATTGAATTTTAACAATAACTGAATTTTGACCATCACATAATATTTTAGTCAAAAGTAAGCTAAAACCCAATAATTTTTTTCTGAATGAAAACACTCATTCGATGTTCAAATTATTTTGGCCAGCTGTTTAAATATTTGGTATTTGGTATTTAAATGGTAAGGTCATCTTAAAAATTAAAAGGCCATTATTAATTTTCTCTTCAAAGTGTCACAAGAAGTCACTTTATACATATTTTTGAATGGGCTATTAGCTTCTCAATTAAAAACATGAAGCTGCTTTTAATAATGCAGTGAGTTTTGGCCTGACCTGTGGTGGTGTAGCAGATAAAGTGTTGACCTGGAAGGCTGAGGTACGCCGGTTCAAAATCCTAGGCTTGCCTGGTCAAGGCACATATGAGAGTTGATGCTTCCTGCTCTCCACTTTCTCTCTCTCTTTCTCTCTCTCTAAAATTAATAATAAAAAATAATGCAATGAATTTATTAAACATTTACTTAACTATTAAAAGATTTAAGAATATTTTGTCTGAGATTCTTATGAATATTTTTACTTTTGAAAATAGGGCTGCAGGCAACAAATACTGTTTTAGATTTTTGAATATGCATGTATTTCAATAGGGCAAATACACGATTAAGAAAATGAAGCAAAGATGAAAAATAAAGACTATCTTGTGGCTTCCTCTCTCAAGTGTATCAGCATACCTTTGTTTGATGTCTGACTTAATAGAAATCCAAACGATTTTCTAATATTGTAAGTGAGGACAAATTTACTAAAGTACTTCTGACTTCCCAAGTAAAAACAAAAATCTTTGAAATTTCTGATTAAGCTTCTAAGACATTAAAATAATGAAATTGATATTGCTTTTCATTCTTTCATATGTAAAAAAATTAATTTCTTTTTTATTCCTAACTTTTCAGTGTTAAAATTTGAGGTCTTCTTACAAATATATTACTATGATAGAATTATGTTCATTTGTTGGGATAAAGTAATTAAACATTTCTGATAAAAATCAAAAATAAGTAAAATATGCAAAGACATGATGAATAGTTTTAAAATAATATAAACATTTAAAAAAGTAATTACATGGGAAATATATTTAATATGTCAGTATTTACATGCGATATTTTATTAATCGTAACTTCTGCATGGTTGTATAAATCCTGTTTTAGATATGAAGTCAATAAAGACAGGAAAGATTAAGAAGCTAGTCCAAAGACACCTAACTAATGTTAGCAGTATAATTTACTGAAGGCAGGGAGTTTTAGTAAAACACATATAACTTTAATAAACTTTAAAAGACAAGGGTCTTTGTCACTTTTGTCTGTGGGTGATACTTACACACATTGAGTAGCCTAAGACCAAGGGAGATAACATGGAAGACATTTGTTGAATGACAGACAGCGTGTCTGTCTCTTAGGCACTTAATTGTTTTCTCTCTGTGTGGAGCTATTATCTACTACATTGAGTTCTTGTAAGAATTAAGATAACACAGAAAATGCATTTAATACCACTCTCTTAGCTGAGTTTACAAGCAGTTTATACCTTAGTTTGGGGTATCCATTTTGATAAGACAGTCTTACTCTTATTTAAAGGCATTTAGAAAAGGTAAATCTAGGTCCCAGGCCAGGCTAGAGTAAGGTGACACTTTTAAGCATAATATTTAATGATAACATTCAAGTTATAAAAGAATATGCCTCTTTGCCTATGATATCAAAGTAGTGGATACTGGAGAAGTTTATGAATATTAATGAGATACCTAGGTAATGAGAATTAACTACTTTACCAACATTAACTATTTTAATATGCTTTCTTTTAAAATTTCAGGTATCTGTGTTAAAAATGTAAAAGGAAAATAGGTGAAATAAGTTTTAAAAATATTTTTAATTTAAACCATAATTTCAAATTATTATTTTAGTACTTAATCAACATGGAAATTACTACTGTAATATTTTAAATTATTGTTATTCTACTCTTTGAAATCTAATGTGTATTTTACACTTACATCACATCTCAAGATGTTAAATTTCCAAAGAGAGAAATAATTATTCTGTATTTAGATTTTATAAACTTTTGTGAAAAAAACTGGATATAATATATTCTTTCAAATTAGTGTTTTGGGTTTATTTGGATAAATTCCCAGAAGTGGAATCACTGGTTTGAAAGATAGTAACATTTTAATTTTTTGAGGTAACACCATACTGCTTTCCACAGTGGCTGCACCAGTCTGCATTCCCACCAACAGTGCACGAGTTCCCTTTCCTCCACATCCTTGCTTGTGTGTTGATTTATTCATAATAGCATTTCTGACAGGTGTGAGATGGTACTTCATTGTGATTTTAATTTGCATTTCTCTGATGGTTCGCGATGTTGAGCATCTTTTCATACATTTACTGGCCATCTGTGTGTTCTCTTTAGGGTAGTATTTATTCAGGTCCTTTGCTTATTTTTTAATTGAATTGTTTGTGTTTTTGGTGCTGAGTTTTGTAAGTTTTTATAAATTTTGGATGTTAACCCTTTATCCTATGTTTCAATAATGAATATGGTGTCCCATTCAGTGGGTTATCATTTCATATTCTTGCTGATTTCTTTTTCTATGCAAAACATTTTTGTTTGATGCAGTTCCATTTGCTTATTTTTTCTTTTGTTTCAAAGATATATCAGGAAAATATTGCTATGAGAAATGTCCAAGATTTTATTGTCTATATTTTCTTCAAGGATTTTTATGTTTTGAGTCCAACATTTAAGTCCTTAAACTATTTTTAGTTTATTCTTATGTATAGTGTAAAAAAGTGACTTTTTACAAAACATTTGTTACGTAAAAGAATTAGAATTTTCTGTGTCTTTTCATGTAAGCTATGTACAATATTTTTGAATGAGTACCAATTTTGGCCCATATGATTTATTCAGCCTAAAGCTCTTAATACTTCACCATATTATACATAGAAATATAAGTAAATGATGATTGCTTAACTTACTCTGTCCCTAAGTTAACTCACTATATTTTTTAATAGATGAATACGTTTTGTGTGTGTGTGTGTGTGTGTGTATGTGTTAGGAGATTATAGGCCTTCAAAAAGGAAAAGTTAAAGTAGATGAAGACATCACATAAGTGTTAAGTTGTGAAATTAACATGCTGCACAAGAAAATGTAGATTCAAGTTTTGCAACGTTGTTTTTCAAATTAAGGAGTATCTATCTCTGCAATAATTTAGTAGCAAATGCTATAATTATTTATAGACATAAAAAAGTCACATTTTTTAACCCAAGAAGGAAAACGATGAAAATTGATTGAGGCAAAACTTATTCATATTATTTATTTTTGGTGTTTTCATTATTGATTACTGTGTTCATGGTATTCTTGAATCTAGCACCCAGTTGCAATGGTTTCAGATTTGACACTGAGCCAAGTTTGATCTCATTCTTCCTGGCTTTGCATGATTGCATTTTCAACACATAATTCATCTATTTTAACATTATAAAAATAGATGATGAAGTTTGAAATTTGAGTAACTAGAGTATATAGGTTTTGCTGATTGACAAGTGGAGGTTGAAATTATAATTTCTTTTTATAATTTGGCAAATTTGTTCATACATTGCCAGCTGTATTTGCTGGGAACCCAAGAATAATCTCTTGGTCACAAATTGATTCTGTTGGTCACTCAGCTGGTGGAATACAGGGGCAATTTACAGAGAGATGATTGTTCATTTATTTAAAAATTTTCTCATTCTTAGGCATGTTAGCATTCCAATGGCAATGAAACTACTCACAAATCTGTATATACTCTGACATGTCTAATATAATTCAAAATAGAAATCTGTCTCCAAAGCTAGTGATTTTCAGTAAGATCCTATTATATACATTTCACTTTTTAATAAAAGACTAGGAGAGATTTTAAAGATTATTATAACTTTTATGCAGAACAAAAGGAGAGGGAGAACTGTACAATAATAAAAAATACTAACCTAAAACTTAAAATGATTTAATGAGTACTATGATTAACTCTGATGCTTGAAATGGACCATGCATTTGCCTTATATATTTTTTAGTTCTTCCTTAATAGACTATAAAAAAAATCTGCCTTGGATTTTTAAAAACTACATAAAAACAGAACACAGACTATAATAAAATTCATGTTATTTTCTTTATAAGGCCAGATAATATTATGTAAAACAGTTAAAGTAATTAAACAAGGAGTCCATTAGAATTAGGTGCTTCTAATATCTTAGCCACCTACATAAGCAAACCCAGACATAAGCCTATAAATGCTTAAGAAGTCAAAACCTGCCTGACCAGGCAGTGGTGCAGTGGATAGAGCATCAGACTGGGACCCAGAAGACCCAGGTTCAAGACCCCAAGTTTGCCAGCTTAAGCGTGGGCTCATCTGGTTTGAGCAAAGCTCACCAGCTTGGACCCAAGGTCTCTGGCTCCAGCAAGAGGTTACTCGGTCTGCTGTAGCCCCACGGTCAAGGCACATATGAGAAAACAATCAATGAACAATTAAGGTGTCGCAATGAAAAACTGATGATTGATGCTTCTCATCTCTCTCCGTTTCTGTATGTCTGTCCCTATCTATCCCTCTCTCTGACTCAAAAAAAAAAAAAAGAAGTCGAAATTTAGGGCAACCCCTCATCACAGACAGCCAATTAGGCTTTCCCAAATACAGCTTAAGCTACAGCCCTTCCTTCATTGCACTATCAAGTAATCTCCTTGCATTGGTTCTGTATCTTTCCTGTAAACGTTTTGACCTTGGCTCCTGTGGGTGGAGTATGCTTCCAATCACTTTTGGCTTGGGCTGCCCTATTGAAATCAATTTTTGCTCAAATGAAATCATTAAAATTTAAAACATTTCTGGCCAGGTGGTGGTGCAGTGGATAGAGCATTGAACTGGGACATGAAGTACCCAGGTTCGAGACCCGAAGGCCACCAGCTTGAGCCTGGGTTCAAGCAAAGCTCACCAGCTAAGGCTCAAGGTCACTGGCTTAAGCAAGGGGTTACTTGGTCCGCTGTATCCCCCCCACCCCGTCAAGGCACATATGTGAAAGCAATTAATGCACAACTAAAGTGCAGCAAGAAAATATTGATGCTTCTCATCTCTCTCCCTTCCTGTCTGTCTGTCCCTGTCTATCCCTCTCTCTGACTCTGTCTCGGTCAAAAAAAACAAACAAACCTTTCTCAGTTTATCTTTTTTTTTTTTTTTTTTTTTGTATTTTTCTGAATCTGGAAACGGGGAGAGACAGTCAGACAGACTCCCGCATGCGCCCACCTGGCACGCCCATCAGGGGGCGACGATCTGGCCACCAGGGGGCGATGTTCTGCCCATCCGGGGCATCGCTATGTCGCGACCAGAGCCACTCTAGCACCTGGGGCAGAGGCCAAGGAGCCATCCCCAGCGCCCGGGCCATCTTTGCTCCAATGGAGCCTCAGCTGTGGGCTGTGGGAGGGGAAGAGAGAGACAGAGAGGAAGGAGAGGGGGAGGGGTGGAGAAGCAGATGGGCGCTTCTCCTGTGTGCCCTGGCCGGGAATCAAACCCGAGACTTCTGCACGCCAGGCCGATGCTCTACCACTGAGCCAACCGGCCAGGGTCTCTCAGTTTATCTTTTAACAGAACTAAGATTCTTTGAGACAGATAATAATATAGTTATTCAGTCTTCAACATAGATATTTCATAGATAGTTGAATGAATTAAAAATAAATTAATTAAATAGAGTTGAGTGGATTATATATAAATGTAAAAATTTTTTCTATCAATAAGATTGTAAATAAAGTAAAAAGTAATACATAAATTGGTCAAATATTTTCAATATATATTACAGGGATTTATTTTTAAATTTGGGTATGGCCTTTCAAATCAATTAAAAAAATATTAACTTTAGTTGAAAAAAATACAAAAATAGGACAAAGAAAATTTATGAATTAGGTACAAAAGATAAAAAAATATTTTTATTCTCACCATAAACAAAAGAAAGTAAAAATATAATAAATGCAATATCCACATGGTTTTAATTAGTGTATCATGAAATGAGTAAAATAAGTTTTCTTGAATTCTGTGCAATCTACCATTCTTTTCTCTCCAGCTAAGAGCAACTTGCAATCTGTTTTTCACTTCTACAGATTAAATTGTGTTTTCCATAATTTTATAAAAATGTTAGCATAGAGCATATTTTCTTTGGCTGTCTGGCTTCTTTTATTACCAGACGGGGGCTGGGCCCAGAGCGGGTCTGCCTCAGGCCCGCCGGTAGTGTGTGGGTTCTTGCCGTCCTGCCTGAAAGATTTCACAACCTGAGTCCAGGTGATTTTTGAGAGTACATTCATTGCAGCTGGGGACAGTGTGATAAAGGAAAGGCTAAGGATAGAAGAAACAACAGGAGGGATCTTCAGCCGTGTTGCTCTGGCTCTGCAGAAATTCAAAGATCAAGGGGAACTTGGAGACATTCAGGGGGTAAGTTCAGGATGAGCTGCCACTGCCTGCTGCTCCCCTAGTTGCAAGTCTTCTGTGGACCCTTAAAGTAAGAGAGAAAGGTGTGGTTTTGCTTCAGAGAGAATGTGCCACTAGGTCCTTTGTCTTGAGGCTTTTTATTTTTCTTTAGCTGGTGGGAATCCTACGGGAGGTCTTAAGGGAGATTTTTAGCAGAATGTTTCTTGACTTTCTAGGTATGTCATTCAATATGTTAATTCATCAAAATATGCACAAGAAGGGGTCAGGGTTATTTTCTGGTTAGTTTCATTTTTAAAGAACATCATCAAAAAGGGATGAGGATTGAGGCCGTTCTATTCTGGGATGGTCTGAAATGTGTAAACTACAATTCAGACTCTTAGATCTCTCGATAAAACTTCTGGGATAGATTTCTTCTTAACAATCCTGTCTCTAGAATATTTACTTCTTAATCCTCCCCCCAACCGAAAAAATGATCTTCATAACAATGCCTGTAATCATTTATTCTTTGTAGAAATCATTCGACAACTACAAATCATGGCATGAAAAAGTAGATTGTTAGTTAGACTTAAACTAAATTCCTAAATTACTTTTTTCTCTTAACTTTTAAAAATGCACTTTATACAAGATGCACCTGTTTCACTGTTTTATATAAGCTTTTTTCCTTCCCCATGTGTTTTCTCTTTATTCCTGTATCTAAAAGTCGTAGTTTCTGGTCCTCACTGGTTGGGTCAGTGGTGGTAGAGTGTTGGTCCAGTATGTGGAATTCCTGGATTCAATTCTTGGTCAAGGAACACAGGAGAAGTGACTATCTGCTTCTCCAGTACTCCCCTTCCTCCTTCCCCCCTCCCCTTCCTGTAGCCATGGCTCATTTGAGCAAGTTGACCCCAGGCACTAAGGACGGTACCATGGCTTGGCCTCAGACACTAAAATAGCTCCATTGTCAAGCAGCAGAGCAACAGCCCCAGATGAGCAGAGCATCGCCCCTTAGTGAGCTTGCCATGTGGATCTCGGTCAAGGCACAAGTGGGAGTCTGTCTTTCTTCTCCCCTGCTTCTCAGATAATAAATAAACAAACAAACAAATAAAAATAAGTAAAAAACAAATAAAAGTCATAGTTTCTTTTTTTTATTTATTCATTTTTAGAAAGGAGAGAGAAAGGGAGAGAGAGAGACAGAGAGGGAGAGAGAGGAGAGAGAGACAGAGAGAGAGAAGGGGGAGGAGCTGGAAGCATCAACTCCATATGTGCCTTGACCAGGCAAGCCCAGGGTTTTGAACTGGTGACCTTAGCATTTCCAGGTCGACACTTTATCCACTGTGCCTCCACAGGTCAGGCAAAAGTCATAGTTTCTGAATATAGTTTTAGTCATCTTCTGCTTGTTGGCCTTCCTGTCTCAGATATGGTTAAGTGAGTATAATGTAGACTATATTAGATTATTTTTCCTATTTTTAAAAATGTAACCAATTTTAGCTAGTTGTTTACCAAAGTCATATTTCCCTCACAAGAACACCATGAGAATATACAGCCCCTCTTGCAGTTCAGTATGCTCATGAGGTTGAATTTTGGCCATGGGACTTTAAGCAAAAGTAAGTTTGAAAGTTTTATAGCCCAAACCATTTAATTTGACATACAATTCCCCATGTTCACCCTTCTTTCATCTTTCTGTCTAGATGGTTCTGAGATCTTAAGCAATGGCAACCCTGCTAGATGAACAAGAATGGAGTCCTCAATGATTGTAGAAAACAAAGCCCCCCCCCCAAAAAAAGGTATAAATGTAACATAAACACATAAATCTTTGTTGTTCAAGGCACTGAATTTTTTGTTTTTATTTATTATTGTTTTTAGCAAGAGAGACAGGGACAGAGAGAGAGAGAGAGAGAGAGAGAGAGAGATGAACAGACACGGACAAACAGACAGGAAGGAAGAGAGATGAGAAGCATCAAGTCTTCATTGCAGCACCCTAATTGTTCATTGATTGCTTTCTTATAAGTGCTTTGACCAGGGGGATACAGCAGAGCAAGTGACTCCTTGCTCAAGCCAGCAACCTTGGGCTTCAAGACACTGACTTTTGGACTCAAGCCAGCGACCATGGGGTCATGTATATAATCGCATGCTCAAGCTTGTGAGCCTGTGCTCAACCAGATGTACTCGAGGATTTAAACCTGGGTTCTCTGTGTCCTAGTCTGACACTCTATCCACTGAGCCACCCCCTGGTGAGGCAAAGCACTGAGCTTTTTGTTACACAAGTTAGCATGCCCTAGCTATAAAAATACCCAGAACCATGCTTAGTAGAGAGTATTAATAGACATACTACTAAACACTTATGACTTGTTATCCCTTTTACAAACTTGGGAATATTGCTGAAATAACTCAAGTAAAAATATTGGGTAGAAGCCAATTTCCTAAATTAATTTATATCTATATATATCTATATATCTATATATATAGATATATATAGATATATATAGATATATAACTACATATTTTTAGGATAACCATTGTATTTTTAAAGGCCAGGATATGATTTTATTTTATTATTTTATTTTAGTGAGAGGAGGGTAGATAGTGAGACAGATTTCTGCATGCACCCTGACTGGGATCCAGCCTGCAACTTGCGTGTAGGGCTGATGCTCAGACAAACTGAGCTACCTTCAGCACCCTGGCCGGTGCCCAAACCAATCAAGCCACTGGCTGCAAGAGGGGAAGAGGGAGAAAAGGGAGAAGAAGGGGGAGAGAAGCAGATGGTCACTTCTCCTGTATAACCTGACCAGGAATCGAATCTGGGATGTCCGCACGCCAGGCAGACGCTCTATGCACTGAAACAGCCTGCCAGGGAATATGCTTCTATTTTACTACGAGTAAACCTTTATCATGTTTAATATAGTCATGCATAGAAAATACAAATCAAATATTGATTTTATTCTTTTATTTGAACTGTATATTATCATTTCTATAAAAAGAGCTTATATCCAGGGTGACAGAGGTTTACATGCACAGTTGACTATTTTTATTTTGCTGTGCCTCAAATACAGCAACTGTAAAATCATTACTTCAATAACTATAAATTTGATAAAAATTATTATTATATTGAAGAAGATATATAAAGAATGGCCAGTATTATTATAATTAGTTACCAATGTGTGACAAATTCTTAGTTTTAACTATATAACCTAGTGGCTATTCCCAGAAGAGTACATGAACAACTGAGACTGCTTTGATACAATAATGAACAAGTTAGTTGTATTAGAAACATGGTGCAAAATTAATAATACAATCAATGAATTATTAAATGCCAACTGGTTCTAAGTACTGTATTCATCAATTATAAAAATAATCTTGTTTCAAAATAAAGCTTTACCACCTATAAGCTAGTTTAAGTTTGGCTCTTAATCATTCTTATTTCAATTTCCTCATATCATGAGTACTCATATTAGTACTCATTATTTAAAACTATAGCTTTCAGATTACATGTAGTAATTTTATTTAAAATACATAATGCTGTATCTGGTACATATTAAGTACTCAGGAAATGTAGGTTTCTTCCTCATCCTCTTCACTGAAGCCTTTGGATTCAGCACGCCAAATTTCAGATTATCCAAATACCAATTTTTTTTTATAAATAAATTTTTATTTTAATGGGGTGACATCAATAAATCAGGGTACATACATTCAAAGAAAACATTTCCAGGTTATCTTGTCATTTAGTTCTGTTGCATACCCATCACCCGAAGAGAGATCATCCTCCGCCACCCTCCATGCAGTTCTCTCTGTAACCCTCCCCCTCCCCCTCTCCCTCCTCCCCTCCCCCCACCCCCCGTAACCACCACACTCCTGTCCATGCCTCTTAGTCTTGCTTTTATGTCCCACCAATGTATGGAATCCTGCAGTTCCTGTTTTTTTTCTGATTCGCTTATTTCACCCCGCACAATGCTACCAAGACTCCACCATTCCGCTGTAAGTGATCCGCTGTCATCATTTCTCCTAGCTGAATAGTATACCGTGGTGTATATGTGCCCCATCTTCTTCATCCAGTCCTCTATTTTTTTTTTTACAGTGATTAAAAGCCTTTAAGCAAACTCTTGGCCAATACAGCTAATGTTGCAAAATTTTTTTTTCATAAACATATATCCATATAAGTTGAGTTTATTTAATATCAATGTATTTAAACATTTATGTTAGTGTATGGGAGATTCTGCAATTTATTCGTACATAACTGTTTTTAAACCCATGTTCCGGCTAAATTTTGTAATAACAAAACAACTAATACCTATTTGACGCTTTTTAAGTGCAAGACACTATTTTAAGTGCGGGCACTTTGGTGTTGGATTACAAAGAACTGTTAGAAATAAATTTTGTTGTTTATGAATAAGCCAGTCAGCCTATAGTGTCTTGTTATAACAGCCTGAATGGATTAAAACACTAATTGTTCTGATATCAACATCTGTTCACATTTCTTATTTTTTAATTAATTTTAATGGGGTGACATTGATAAATCAGGGTACACTTGTTCAGAGAAAAGATCTCCTGATTATTTTGACATTTGATTATGTTGTATACACCTCACCCAAAGTCAAATTGTCTTCCATCACCTTCTATCTGGTTTTCTTTGTGCCCCTCCCCTCATCCCACCCCCTTCCTCTCCTCCCCCACCCCCTGTAACCATCACACTCTTGTTCATGTCTCTTGAGTCTCATTTTTATGTCTCATCTATGTATAGAATCATATAGTTCTTAATTTTTTCTGATTTACTTCTTTCACTCCGTATAATGTTATCAAGGTCCATCCATGTTATTGTAAATGATCAGATGTCATCATTTCTTATGGCTGAGTAGTATTCCATAGTATATTTGTAGCAAAGCTTTTCAATCCACTCATCCACTGACGGACACTTAGGTGTTTCCAGATCTTCGCTATTGTGAACAATGCTGCCATAAACATGGGGGTGCATTTCTCCTTCTGGAACTGTTCTATGGTGTTCTTGGGGTATATTCCTAAAAGTGGGATAGCTGGGTCAAAAGGCAGTTCGATTTTTAGTTTTTGAGGAATCTCCATACTGTTTTCCACAGTGGCTGCACCAGTCTGCATTCCCACCAGCAATGCAGGAGAGTTCCCTTTTCTCCACATCCTCACCAACACTTACTCTGTGTTGTTTTGTTGATGAGCACCATTCTGACTGGTGTGAGGTGATATCTCATTGTGGTTTTAATTTGCATTTCTCTAATGATTAGTGATGTTGAGCATTTTTTCATATGCCTATTGGCCATCTATATGTCCTCTTTGGAGAAGTGTCTATTCATTTATTTTGCCCATTGTTTGATTGGATTGTTTGTCTTCCTGGTGTTGAGTTTTACAAGTTCTTTATAAATTTTGGTTATTAACTCATCAGACGTATTGTTGAATATGTTCTCCCATTGTGTAGTTTGTTTTTTTATTCTGTTCTTATTGTTTTTAGCTGTGCAAAAGCTTTTTGGTTTGATATAGTCCCATTTGTTTATTCTGTCTTTTATTTCACTTCCCATGGAGATAAATCGGCAAATATACGATATATTGCTGTGAGAGTTGTCGGAGAGCTTACTGCCTATGTTTTCTTCTAAGATGTTTGCATTTCCATATGCCAGAAAGACAGCCTGTTTTCATACTCTTGAGGACTTCTCTTATGATGATTAGTCACTTCTTTCCATGCTACTTTGGGGAAGTAATACTAAATTAAAAATTTTATTTAATAGTCCTGGCTGGGTCGATTAGTTAGTTAAGAGTGTCATCCCAATGCACCAAGGATGAGGGTTCCATCCCTGGTCATGACACATTAAAGAATCTATGCATAAAGATATAATAGTTGGAACAACAAATGGATATCTCTCTTCTTTCCCTAAATATCAATAAATAAAAATTCAAAAAATATTATGTAGCACTTACTTTATGCACTGTACTTTTCTAAGCATAATTTCATTCTCCTACCTAATAAAAGTACCACTTGTGTCACTGTGTTATATAACAGAATACAAAGTTCAATCAATATCTAAGTCAAGTTTGCAAGGCTAGTTGAGATCCAATGTCTGTCTGCTTAATCCATGCATTATCTTGGGAATGTTTAACCTCAAATATAAGAAGTATGACTTCAAGTTGTCAGTTTATTATTTTATGCACTTTATATTTCAATTATGCATCTAAAATATCTTTTTTCTTTTTCTTTTATCAGTATCTCCTCAAAAATGCAATGAATAATGTATATGAAAGTGTTGTACTAGATACTATTTTATAAAACTTTATCTTGAGAGTCTGTCATATGTCACTTACTATAATGGAAGACAGTAAAAACATAAAGAGATCTTAGCATGTGCATAACCTTAGAAAAAAGGATATTAAATAAAATGCAGATTTTTTTTTTGTATTTTTCTGAAGCTGGAAACCGGGAGGCAGTCAGACAGACTCCTGCATGCACCCGACCGGGATCCACCCGGCACGCCCACCAGGGGGCGATGCTCTGCCCATCCGGGGCATCGCTCTGCCATGACCAGAGCCACTCTAGCGCCTGGGGCAGAGGCCAAGAGCCATCCTCAGAGCCCGAGCCAACTTTTGCTCCAATGAAGCCTTGGCTGCGGGAGGGGAAGAGAGAGACAGAGAGGAAGGAGAGGGGGAGGGGTGGAGAAGCAGATGGGCACTTCTCCTGTGTGCCCTGGCCAGAATCGAACCAGGGACTTCCGCACGCCAGGCCGACGCTCTACCGCTGATCCAACCAGCCAGGGCTAAAATACAGATTTTGAAACAATTAGTAGGTCAGGATATCCTTTAGGAAATATTTTCTTTCTATTCTAACAGAATGGATGAGGAAGATTTAGTCTCTTCACATATCTTGTCAGGAAATAATGAGATCTAATGCTTCATAAATAACAAAACAAGCACTGCTTCTGTAACAACACGAGTTCTGAAATGTTTTTGTAGCATATACATAGTCATGAATAACTCTTTGTCATCACTTGTCCTTCAGAAATAAGTTGCAGTCAGGTCAGTTTAGTGTGTGGTGAGTGACTATTGAAACTGTTTTTATGGCCCTCCTCTTGACTACACTGAGAATACGTCTCAATAATGTGAAGAACAAGGTTAATAAATTTGACCCATATTAGAATCACCCCTTGCTGAGTCTACCTATCTTCTCATCCATTAAGATCTAAATTAACACTGAAAATGCAAAGCAAGACAGAACTATAAAGAAATGCTAATGTCTTTTATTTCTTCAAACCATATTATTTGAAGCAATCCTCTTAAAAGGATCAATACAGTATAATTTAAGCTTGATTAATAAAGATGGTAGCCCATATTTGACTTGAGTGAACTAAGGAAATATGTCAGCTATAATAATTAAATTTTGCATAACACTTGCACGGTGTTATTATATAGATAATATTTTAGTTATACCTCATCATAAATATAATTATACCTGATGTTCTCTACATAAAATGATATGTTTGTATTATCCTTTAATAGATTAGGAAATGTTTTATCACTTTGAGTAGTGAGTTTTTTTCATGCTCACTGACTCCTAGGAGTGAGATCTTTTTCAAAAAATGAAATCAGTTTCAGTTACAGTTTTATTAACTTAAATTCATGTTTATTTGAAAACAAATTTATGAAAACAAGAAGAACATACAATTGTCGTTTTTTTAATGTTGCCATCATACATGTACGATCGTCCTCTGGGTGGTCAGTAGGCATGAGGATGTACATGAACATTCATACTATTCTGGAGATGTTTAAAAGATGCATAGCTATGGACTTGTTTCCATTTCATCGTAGGGAGGATTCTTGATATATATATATATATATATATATATATATATATACTTTTAATAACATGTAACTTCAAGTACTTTTATAGTCATCACACGTCCTGTTTTTAGCCATTTTTCTTGCTTGTAAACATTATAGATATATTATTATTATGGAGATTTTAGAAAATTGTTTTCAATTGTCCAGTGGGACTAGTATTAATGTTTACTTTGCTTTATTTCTTAGATTTTTTCAGCAGTTTCTTTTCTTAGAGATTATTCCTTTAATGCTATACAGATTTACAACATTTACCTTGTCATTTGTCATAGCTCAATAATTCACTGGAAATCACCTCCAATAAATGTTATATATGTTCAAGTATAATTTCTTTCTGATTTGGTACTACACGTGTTATATAACCAGTGGGATTTACTTGGATACGGCTTTCAATAAAATCTCTGTTATAGATTGCCCCATTTTTTTTTGTGTGATTAGCCATTTAGCTTCAAAATACTTTCACTACTTTTGGTATTGTCATGGCCTCATTTGTTTTTTTGCTGTTTATGATAATAGTTCATTTGGTTTAATATTTTTTTATCATCAGCACTATCAAATCTTGGAGAACAGCTTCTATTTAACTTTATAATTTTTAAAACAATCATATTTCATTTAGTGATTGTTATATATAAATATGTATATTGTATATTATGTAAATATGTATACTGTTATATAAATACGTGTACTGTATATTAATTTATTAACATGTATATGTTTATCAAATGTAACACACTATCATTATAATAAATAAAAGTCACATGTTAATTCTTTACTCATAAATAAGGCAGGCAGCTCAAGCTTTCCATGAAGTTGAAATTGTGCACTTATTATAATGGAATAATTTATGATTATTTTATGACCTGTAAAAGTTTTAAGCAGAGAATTAGAATTCTATAATGTTAGTTATAAATACATATAAAAATAGTGAAATTAGTATTAATTTAATACATTATTATTTAAAACACTAGAAAAATTGAGACGTAAAATGTTTTATTTATTTGTCAAAATTTAATCAAAAATAGTTTTAAAAGTATTTGTCTTTGCCATTATTTCTGCTATGTATAAAGAATGAGAAACTTTTAATGCATTGGCTAGTTAGCATATTTCTAAATTTGAATTTGATTTTTTTTGTTAATTTCTTGCTTTTGGACATCTTGTTGTGCACTTTTTTTGTAATTTAGAAATTAAATTTAATGGGTGACTTTGATCAATAAGAATACGTAGGCTTTAAGTAAACACTTCTATAGCATTTGATCAGTTGATTTCGTTGTATGACATAAAATGATATTTTGCATTTTAATATTGTGTGGTATCTCCAAGATTGCCTTTAATGTGAACTTTTTTCTGGCATTGCTTCCTCTGGGATATCCTGATCCTTTTTATCACAACTACTTTCCTCACTTATGCCTGTAAGTTTACCTTTACCAAGTTTCTCTGTGTCCATGTTTAAAGTCCTTTAAATAAGAGCAGTGTTGAAATTTCCGTAGCCAGATATTTCTTCCATAACACCATTTACATTTGATTTAGATTTCACTACCAAAGCTATCATATTTTGCTTTTCACTTTCATGTTTGTTGTCCAATTTCCTCTTCTAATTATTCATTTATACTATATGTGTTTACTACTGAGAGACAAGGAAGCGTCACAGCTACATGCTGTTTATGCATAAACTGGATAACTGATGCGTAGACTTTGAGGGAAGTGACATGTCTGTCATTATGATGCACATCTGTTTTGACATAATGACGTTTGGACTGAATAACATGCCGCAAAGTTCGTGTTTTGTGGAATTAACGTTCAGATATGGGATTAGCAGAAATTTGAACATTCTTCTTGGGAAATGTGTTATTTAACTAAACCATTAAATCATAGTAACAGAAATCCACGTATATCAAGACTGTGAAAAGTAAGGTCTGCTTGTGTTGCTCTACTCGAATAAACCTTTGATCCTGCTTATTTTCTCTTCACAATTCCCCCAAAGCACTCATTTTTCCAAATTTCCCTCTTAAAAGGAATACCTTATTTATATTTTTTTAAAATTATATATGTATGGGAGATTTCCCTCTTCCTTCAAGAACCTTTATTAGGTAAGTTGATTTAGTTCAATTTATATTAAATTAAAGTTTAAACTTACTCATAAAACACAACCCACACTATCCACAAAAACATTCAGTATATTCCAGCTGATATAAACACATTTATTTATTTATTTACTTTAAGTAATATGTAATAATGTTTACCTTATACTGTTTGTATATTAATTGTTTTGATTCTTATGTAATATTGTGGCATAATAAGGATTTTAACTCCTATATTTAATTTAAATGTCTTTTATACTAAGGATCCTATTCTGAAAGTATCACTAATTTTTTTTCTGAGATTAAAATTATTTTTTTAACCTGAACATGTTTCCAACATTTATTCTTTCTAAGCATACAGAGAATGAGAAATATTTTTCCTCTGCAGGCAATATATATTGCAACAAAGTAGGTAATTTAAGGGTATCAATGTGTGCAATGCTGTTATAAGTACTTTAGTCACTATGACTAATTTAATCTTAACAAGAGCTCTCTGAGATGGAAGCATCAGTATTATTTTTGTTCTACATGTGAGGAAACTGAGGCACAGAAATACTAAGTATTGTAACCCAGGTTTTTATACCACTCAGTGTGAGACTGCATTTGTACCTAGGCTGCCTTACTCCAGAGTTTGAGCACTATGGAGTCTTGTCATGGTTATGTATTCCATTCTATTCTATTCTATTCTATTCTATTCTATTCTATTCTATTCATCTATTCTATTCTATTCCATTCCATTCCATTCTATTCCATTCCATTATTTTATTCTATTCTATTTGATAAAATCTATTCTAGTCTATCAAAATATGCATTTAAAAATCTTTACTGTAGAAGCACAACAAAGAGTATATACAGTCTGGGTCCTTTCCAGGGAAAATAAACTATTATGTGTAATCTAATTCACAAAATTAACAAGCAAAATAGAGACAGACTGACAGATTGGAGAGTAGGCTGACAGTTGTTTGAGGGGTGTTGGTAGGGGATGAAGGGACTGAGCAAAAAGAGAAAAAAAGAGAAAAAACTCATAGACACAGAGAACAATGTCCTGATGGCTGGGGGGGATTGGGTGGGAGTTGAGGAGGAGGTGGAAGAGGATATTGTGGGGATAAATAGGTATAAACAGAGACTTGACTTGGGGTAGTGAAGACACAATCTAGGGTACAGATGGTGTATTGTAGAATTGAGTACCTGAAACCTACACAAGTTTGTTAACCATTGTCACTCCGATAAATTCAAAAATAAAAGTTAAAAAAATCCAAGAAAAATAGATTGTTATACCTTGCTGATTTGAAAGAAAAACTGAAATATTGTTCTCAATTTTGATTATATTATTTTACTCTTTTCCTAACAGTACTGTATAAATTGTATGAGGTACTCAGTATTCATAGATTAAAATGTATAGACCGTATCACTCAAACCAAAATCAGTAAATTGTGTGAGCTGTTTGACTGATTTTAAATGTTAATTGCATGTAAATTTGCCATCCAGGCAAGATTCACTTCACTGTTTAATAGCATTGTGTAGTGGATTTTAATTTAAATCATTCTGTTATCCTGTTTAAATATTCTCAACAGTTTGTTAGAAATCTTCTGAACTGTTTTTAAAGGAAGTAACTTCACAGTGATGTTAGTTGTATTCCAGCACATTCATATATTTCAGACATTTGGATAACAACTCCCTTAACAGTTATTGAAGCAAGGGGTGTCACATAGATTAAAATTAACTAGGAAAAGTTCAGTTTAATAAATCACTTGCAATATTCTAAAGGATAGATATGGCTTGTTAAAATATGGGAAATGTGGGTCAGAAACACACTATCCATCAGGAGAGCACAGTGATAACAGAAGAACACACTTAGAATGTGTTAATGACACTGGAAGCTGTCTTGGAATATGGAGTGAATATTCATTCCCCCGAGAAAAACTCATCTGCTCTCCATCTAATAATTCAGCATTCTAATTACATGGCTGGAGTTGAATTAATATGTTTACCAAGGACATGCATTTTAATTTTACTTAACCCTGTCTTAATTTGATCCAAAATATGAATGATTTTATTCTTCTGTTGAATACTTGGCACTTTCTGCGTTGACACAAATAAAAACATAGGTGTTAGAAATTGATTTGGGGTTTAATTCCATGTCTAGTATCTTTTTATTGCTATTAAATATTTATATATTAACAATGGAAGAACATTTTTTAAAAAATAGTGTAGCAAACAGAGCTGAAGTATTAGTATGACTCCTTAATGGAAGTTTTTTCTTTCTCTTTTGGAATCCCTGGAAAACTCTAATTTTGTGATCTGTTAAATTTCTTTAATTCTATGAATGAAAAGAATGTGCTTTTATGTAAGTTTACATAATTTATGCTTGGTAAAGGAAAGGAGACATAATGTATCTCTTTTACCAAACAATTACATCTTCCTAAATTCACATCATTAGATCCTACAGACTCAGTATGACATTTATGGGTAAATATTAAAAATATAAAATGGTTTTATTTGTGGCTGTTGATGAAACTTTAAGAATTTTAATTGTAGGCCCTGGCCGGTTGGCTCAGCGGTAGAGCGTCGGCCTGGCGTGTGGGAGACCCGGGTTCGATTCCCGGCCAGGGCACATAGGAGAAGCACCCATTTGCTTCTCTACCCCTCCCCCTCCCCTTCTTCCTCTCTGTCTCTCTCTTCCCCTCCCGCAGCCGAGGCTCCATTGGAGCAAAGATGGCCCGGGCGCTGGGATGGCTCCTTGGCCTCTGCCCCAGGCGCTAGGGTGGCTCTGGTCGGGGAAGAGCGACGCCCCAGAGGGGCAGAGCATCGCCCCCTGGTGGGCGGAGCGTCGCCCCTGGTGGGCATGCCGGGTGGATCCCGGTTGGGCGCATGCAGGAGTCTGTCTGTCTCTCCCAGTTTCCAGCTTCAGAAAAAATACAAAAAAAAAAAAAAAAAAAGAATTTTAATTGCAACCAACTCTCCAGTTAAAATTGAAAGCATTTTCTGATATTCAGTATTCAAAAGAAAAGAGAAACTCCCTCAAATATTTTCGGTATCACATAGCTATGTTAGTTTGCCTTTATCCCATAAGAATGAAATAAGCAAATGGCCTTAATAGTAACTCAGATATCATTGCTTTGCTCTATTTAAACTGCTTTCTCACTTTGCACAGGTAACTCATTATTTTTTTAACTTTGAAAGTAGAATGGGGACTCAAATCAATTTTATTGACATTATGCTAAATGAATCATATCCTATAGAAGAAGAAATAATTAAATTTTAAAATCTAGGTTCAAGCCTATTTTATAACTGAGAAACCCTGCTACCCATTAATTGTTAACTTTGATATTTCCTTGCCTTTAATTCTCTTATCTAAATTACAATAAGATATTATTTTTGTAAGTTATAATAATTTAATAAAATGTTACATTTTAAAAACACGTTGCAAACCATAAAGCAGTGCGCATCTGAACTCTTACTATGACAATACATTTATAATTAAAATTCAAAATTTTCCAGATGAAGCAACTTTGGAAAATACAGATATTTACAAAATTTATATATGATCAAAGAAGACCAAAGATTAAAATCTTATTATATATGTCAAACAGTAATGTTAATGGAGAATTAAGTTGATCAAAATAAGAGATCATATTGAAGAATTGTCCATTTTAGACATTGCAAACTCAGGTCAGCGTCTTTCATTTGGGATTTATTCGTTTAATATCTTCCCTGATATTAAAAGTTAAAACTTTCATTCTGACACATTTTTCTTGCTTATTTAATAATTTAAAGATTGTGTTTAATAGTTTATGGAATGGTAAAATGTTCTTAAATTATAATTGATAATCAGTTCCCAACTTTAGTATTTCTAGAAAATATCTTTCTTTTACGTATGCTTAAAATGTCACAGAAGATGTTGGCCTTTTTATCTTTGACCTTGAAATCGTTGCTGCTGACATGACTTGTCCATATGTCTCTTGGTGATATTATGTTCTGCAGCATAATCATCTCAGGGCTGTACTCGGGGCTCTGGGAGAGAGGTATGAGTTTCAGAGATTAAACCCTTTAGCAAGTACATAAACTCAACAGTGCAAATAAAGTGTATGCTCATTCCATCCACTCTTCTGGCTTCACATTTTGCAAATCATTTTCAAACACATACATTTGCTATGATACCTTCATTACATCATGGTTTTTTATATATATATATTTGCTTTATTTAATTTAATGCTGTTATGGGCTGAATTATGTCTCCAAAAATTCATATGCTGAAATCCTAACTTCTAGTATTTCAGAACTTGACTGTATTTGGCTATAGAGACCTTAAAGAGGTAATTAAGGGAAAATGCTCATAGGTATGGACCTTATAAGGAGAAGAGATTATAATACAAAGAGAAGACCAAGTGAAGATGCCATCTACAAGCTAAAGAGAAAGGCATCAGAAGATACTAACTTTGCTGATACTTTGACCTTGGACCTGTAGCTTCCAGAATCATGAGCAAATAAGTCTCTGTTGCATACAACACCAAGTTTGTGGTATTTTGTTATGGCAGCCCTAAAATACCAATATAGACACCAAATAAGCAAACATTGTTTGTCTTTAGTTTTAAAAACATATTCAATTGGAAAATGTCTACACTCACAAAATTTAAAAAAAATCAATTCTCAGCACCATAAGAAAATAAACTAAGGTATTTTAGAAAAATTCTTAGCAATGTTTTCATATTTATCGTCTTAAAGTTAAAATGCAATCTGTTAGGCCCTGCCCAGTTTTCTCAGTGGATAGAGCATTGCCCCGGCGTGTGGATGTCCCAGGTTCAATCTCCAGTCAGGGCACCCATGAGAAGGGCACTTTCCCTCCCTCTCCCCCTTCTCTCCTTTTTCTTCTCCCACAGCCAGCAGTTTGACTGATTCGAGCATTGGACCCAAGCATTGAGGATAGCTCAGTTGATTCGAGCATCGGCCCTAGACCGGGATTGCTGGGTGGATCCAGGTCAGGGTACATGCAAGAGTCTGTCTATCAATTAAAAAAAAAATAACATGCAATCTATTATGTTCATCAGATGCCAGAAAATGATATTCACTGATGGAAATAAATGACTTTTACTCTTCAAAGGGAGTTAGAATTCTACTGTTAACATGTATGGAAAAGAACAAAGTAAGAATAGAAAGGGTTTTTTTTTCCTTCTTTTCCTTTTCTTTCCTTTTTTTTATGCTCAATTACCTTTCAAGCCATAACTTTTTAAAAAAATTAAATATCAAATAAAATTATGATAATCTAGAGTCCAGAGAGTCGATCAGTAGGGAGGCCAGGGTCAGAGTGTGAAAGAACATGTATATTTGGGTAGGAAAATAATTGGATGCATTAGTGGTTGGTAATTAAGGACTAATTATCCTTAAAAATGTCAAACCACAGAAGATGGTCTTTAAATGGCAATAGGGTGGGGATGTTGTTTGTTTTGAAAGAACAGAGAGGCTGTTCCTGGCATTATGGTCAGTGAGCAAAGAGCAAAAGGGTAATTTGGAGCATGGCAGAGCATGGGTCATTAGATTACAAGTGCTCAGTAAGACTAGGCAGTAATTAAGAAAAATTGAATGATAATAAAACTAAAATCTCTAAAGGAAATAAATCACAAAAAAGCATGACTTCATGCTTCTAAAAAATACTACCCAGTAGACATTGGCTGTCCAGCTAAACAGAGGAGCATCTGTTATTCAGCAGTGGGTGAACCAGTATGAAAGAATGCCACCTAGAGACATTGTGCTTCTTTTTGACTCATGAAATGATTTAGATATGTTGTTCAATACTTCATAGAATGTTGGAAATACCTTTCAATAATAATCAATAATCATTTTTTAACTTTACTATTTTTAAGAAAAAATTTTTTCTTGTTTGTTTAAAATATTACAGAAAATAAAACCAGACTTTCTATCTCTGACCTTGAAAAAATTACTAGTGACAGAAACAAGCTAGAGAGATTCGATTTTATTAATCCTGTTGTGACTCTATTGTACCATCCAGATGGTGGTAGCCAGCCCATTTAGATTACATAGGCATTCTCAATGTCTATAATTTAATAAAGCCATACATTTAAAATCTACTATAAGTTCAAATAATATTCTAGAAAAATTTCCTTTACAATTAAGGAAAGTGTCAGTTTCCCTACAAGTATCTTTACATCTGTTATGGCATTTTTCTCCTAGATTCTCTTTTGGATAAACTACCTATGTTATTAGAGCCTGGTTTACATTGGCCACCATAACATGTTTATTTATACAAGTAACATAATTATATCCTGAACTCAGCTGCCAGCTGATTACATTTTCATTCTTAACGGATCTCAACTGCTGTGCTCATTATTCTAGGTTAAAAAGGCTTTAGATAAAGAAATTCTTCATTTACTTACATGAAATTTGATATGAGTTTTTATTCTAACCTCCATTAACTCATTCTTAAACTTACCCAATACTGACACATGAAATCATTTTAAATCATTAATACCCCTTCTAGACTCAGCAAAATATGTAAATTAAACAGTCTGGAGGCTTTTGACATTTTATATGGTGACAATGTTTTTAAAGGTATTGCATCTATTTCTTTTTTCAAGGGACAAATAATTTTAATTACTGAACATAAATAACAAATTCTGTAATTTTTACTCCATATCCCTTGTCGTTGTAAGATCTCATGTCATCCAAGTAACTTAATTACAACCACTTTAACAAGGATTTGGTTTTTGGGGTGAGCATACTCAAGAAAATACTATATATAAATAAAATTTAAATTGAAAGACTTTCTGAAAAATGGAACTAACCTGATTTCATTCATTTATACATTGTTTATTCAAAATGTGAATTTAAACATGCTATATTGAGTGTTCTGAAAAAAAAGAGTCACTTCTCACTTCGATTTGTAAATAAAGTCACTTTCAGCTGACCTTAATGGCTGGACTAAATTTCAACTTGTTGAATTACTATTAGTCTATGCAAATCAACTTTTATAAAAACTGCTTAATAGAGCTTCGATCTCACAATCTAAATTATGTTATTATTTGTAGTCATTAAATTTTATGCAAAATTGGTCATATCTCTGTTACTAGAGTCTTACGGATTTGTTTTAAAGTCATTTAGCATGAATTGTGACCCACAGCAACCATTTCGATGCACCAGTTTTGTCCAAACCATCCTATGTAAATATAAACGCATGCCATTTTGTAACCAAGTAGTAGAGACAAAGAGGCATCTATCTTCCATATCCCTATATTAGGACACTTTGCTTTTTAAAAGTTTGCATTATTTAATTTTTCTAAGAATGTATTCTTTAATAAGAAAAGTAGTTGCTTTTAATAATGTCAGAATTAAGCTATTTCAGTGTCTACAAATCAAAATTATATGAATCTCTGTGTTGGTGTTAAATATGATGTATTTGAAACTCAAGTGGTACAGACCAGTCTGAAATACATGCCATGTCCAGTAGGAAAAAAATATAAAGAAATGTTTGCTGTGGCTTTATATCAGTGTTGAATTACAAGGAAATCGTTTCACAAAGCCAATAGTAATGTTGCTTTAAAGAAACCCTCTTTTGCTTTCTTTCCCTATAGGGTTTTGTACCACATGGCATTGCATTTAGTCCTTCTACAGACTTTATCTTTATTGTCTTGTTTCTTCTGTGTTGTGGCATTCTTTTATTTTCTCTTTGTTTTTCATTCACATCTGCCCGCATGCTCCTGCCCCTGCCCCTGCCCCTGTTCCAATTGCCTTTCAATGGGAGCCCTAAATACTTTTCAGGTGTCATTACTACCCTTTTTAATTCTACTGTACTTGCTGCTTACAGAGTAATCTTTCAGGATTGTCATATTCCTGTAAGAAAACTGAAAGTTTATTATACTACCCAGGAATTTCAATCATCGGTATAAATCCAAAGAAAATGAAAACAGGATTTTGGAGCGATATATACCCTCCCATGTTTACTGCAACATTATTTACCCCATAGCCAAGATAAGGATACAACCTAGGTACTCATTAACAGATGAAACGATAATACAC
This sequence comes from Saccopteryx bilineata, assembly GCF_036850765.1. Classification (NCBI taxonomy): domain Eukaryota; kingdom Metazoa; phylum Chordata; class Mammalia; order Chiroptera; family Emballonuridae; genus Saccopteryx; species Saccopteryx bilineata. The sequence goes on from NC_089497.1 coordinate 14,980,841, forward strand.
ACACACACACATACACACACACACACAATTCAGCCATGAGAAAGATATTCTGCCATTTATGACAACATTGATGAAACTTGAGCATAGTATGCTGTATGAGATGAGTTAGAACAAGCCACGTACTGTAGAATATCACTTTTATGTGAAATCTAAAAAAGTCAAACTTATAAAAGAGAATAAAATGGTGGTTACTATGGGATGTGGGATGGATAAGATTGATGGTATTTAAAGGTACAAACTCACAATGAATAATTAATAAACCACCAAGATCTAATGCACATTATAATAATGTAGAAAACATGTTCTATAATTATCAAACTTGTTAAGAAAGTAAAACTTAATTATCCCCACCACCACAAAGAACTGATAATTATATAATAATGATGTGATAAAGATGCTAGAGATAGCTACAATGGCAATTATAATATAATGTATAAATGTACCAAATTAACACATTGTACACTTCAAATTTACATATACTTTTAAAATGCATTTAATAAAAACATTTTAAAAAACAAAAGTAAACAAGTGAGACAAACGGAAAAGCTTCTTCACAGTAAAGTGAACCATCAATACAAATGAAAATCCAACCTACTGCAAGGGGGAACATATTTTCAAATCATATATCTGATAAGGGGTTAATGCCCAAAATATAAAAAGAACTCAAAGAGTTTAATAGCAAAAAACAAACACTACTATTGAAAAAAGGACAGGGATTTGAACAGATGTTTTTTCAAAGGATACCAACAGGTACCTGAAAAAATGCTCATCATCGCTAATTATCAAGAAAAGGCATATCAAAACCACAATAAGATATCAGCTCATGCATGCTAGAATGACTATTATCAGAAAGACAATAAATTCAAGTGTTTGGGAGGATGTGGGGCAAAGAGAACTCTTATACTATAGACTATAGATAAGACTGTAAATTGGTGCAGTCACTGTGGAAAACAGTATGGAGTTTCCTTACAAAATTAAAAATAGAACTAACATTCATTATCCAGCAATTCTACTTCTGCAGACTTATCCAAAGGGAAAAAAAAAAAGACTAACTCAAAGAGCTTTATGTATCTCCATATTCATTGCAGTATTATTTACAAGAGTTAAGATATAGAAACAGCCTAAGGGTCCATCAATAGATGAACAGATAAAAATAATTGTGAAATATATATATATATTTCAATCATAAAAAAAGATGAAGTCTTGCCATTGTGACTGGGTGTCGAGGATGTCAGGCTTAAATGAAATGAGTAAGACATGGGCAGCGGGGACAGGGTGAACACGGAATAATAGCATTGTAGTCAAAGATGAGTCTCAATATATGTGTGGGATTGTGACAAACAGATAAAGTGAGAGATTTTACATCTTACAGGGTTTCTGGTGGTTGTTGCATATTTGTATTGGCATACTTACAGTTGGCTAAGTTTAGAGTGGGAGAAGCTGTGACATCCGTGAGGCTGTTCTGTGCTTGTCGACTGTACCAAGAATGAAAGCTGAAAACGAATGCTGAGGATTTCAATGCCCTCAAGAGAGTCTGGGAAAAGTATTTGAAGGCTCCCTGTATCCACTGTCAATATGCCATTCAGAAAAGTTGGATGAGATAGTTGGTGTGTGTGCAAGACCTCTTTGTGATTGTGCCTGTGCTCCACTCAATTTCTCCTTTTGAATGGTATACTCTCATTATTATGATAGCTCAGTACACGGTGGTTTTCCTGCGCCATGTGGCATCTATTTTTTCTTCCCCTTGACAACTATTAGGAAGTGATGATGTCACACCTACTGATTACATTGATCAGATTTCAGCTTCAAACAGTTGTTACCCTGAAAGCTAGTTAAAGCAAAAAGTGATGTTCAAGGTATTAGTTGGATTACAGAATCATGAGAAAGGTGAAAACACAGATTCAGGAATGAACTCAAATACCTGAAACCTGTATATTTATGTTATTATTATTTTTTTATTATTTTTATTTATTTATTCATTTTAGAGAAGAGAGAGAGAGAGAAGTGGGGAGGAGCAGGAAGCATCAACTCCTATATGTGCCTTGACCAGGCATGCCCAAGGTTTTGAACCGGTAACCTCAGCATTCCAGGTTGATGCTTGATCCACTGCACCACCACAGGTCAGGCTATGTTAATTATTGCTACTTTAATAAATTCAATAAGAAAATAACATAAAAAAGAATGCGATCACAGTAGGCATATTACCAAGACCATATTACAAAATTGGACAGCAGTGTCATTGTTTTCTCTGTAATAATCACAAACCCTCAGCTCATTCAGGAATGAGGCCGGAATGAGGCCGCTGTTGTTGGCTGTGTAACTGTGTCCTTTCAGCCTCAAGTTCTGTTTTTCCTCTCACTGTACTTGCTTTAGCAGAGTTGAAATCACATTTACAACTTCAGGGACACAGGAATCCAGGGAAGTTTGTCTTTAGTGTTCTATCTAGTCCAGAAAATGGGTTTGGGAGTTTGAGATTGATATTGAACAACTCTGCAATATAAGTTTCAATAACCATCATTCTAATTTGCTAGTTCAGATTCTCTCTCTACAGTACAACTCAGGGTTGTTCAGATAAACAGAATGAATAAGAAATAGCTAAATAGACACAAACATACATACATACACGAGAAGATTTATTATAGAAATTGACTTTTGTGGTTATGGAGGTTTAAAAGTCCCACAAATTCCCATCTGAATGCTAGAGAATTGAGAAAACTTTGTTGTATGTAATTCAGTCCGATTCCAAAGGCCTGACATACCTTGACATTCCAGCTCTCTGGGCATCTCTTCCCCCAGCCAAGTAGAGGCAAAGGAAAAAAGAACTCTGTCTGCACTCTATTTTTACCTAGGTAATCTAAATCCTCTCTTGAGGAACTGCTTTGTTCCAACTTGATGGTAGCATCAATCATAAAAGTCCTTATCATAGCAAAGCTTTGTAGTAAAAAAGGAAGACTCAAAAAAATACTATTTTTCTGTTATTTGATATCTGAACAGATCATTTTCTAGCCATTTATGTTTAGGTTCCAGCTGAGACACATAAAAACCCTTCTCTTGTGGTTCGGTCAGGAATGTGGTGGACGATGGGTGTGCTGCATTCACCACGCCTACTTCCCTTCTCTGTCCTAGGCTTTCCTGACCACTCAGGCTCATTATAGGTGACTACTTCTCGCCTTCAAATAATAGATAGCTCCAGAAATCACATCAGAGTTCATATATATTTATAAAGTTCTGGCAAGTTTAGCCTCTCAGTGTGCCAGACATTAATAGAAATGTCATTTCTATGTGATTGCAAACCAAGTTCTTAAATGCATGTGACACAAGTTCCCTTTGTCCTTAGTATTGCATTTCTTTGCTCCTATCAATATTTTAAAAGTCAGGCTTTCATCCTGACTCTACCTGTACTCACTATTCTTGTTTCCAGACTTGTTATTAGACTTGAATCAAAAAGACACATTTTAATCATTTGGGTTGAAGAGTTGTGATATTCAAGAAACTCTTTAAACTCTAGGACAATGTCAAAGTTGGGTAGGCAGGCTACTTATTGAAGAGTCTTAAAATTTAGTAGAAAGGTTCATTTCAGCTCTATTACCAAGTCTCCACCCTTCAAAAGAAAGTGAAAAAAATATATAGAAAGCTTTCTTCACACAAGGAAAGTGAGAATGAATATTTTGTGTGTTTTTTTTTTCTTATCTTTTATTTGGCAAAGAAGCAATTAAGCAGGTGAGAAAAATACCCCATGGAAAGACAAAAGGCAGAGAAAATCTGTCCCAAACATCTGTTTAAAAATTCTGAAGTCAGAAGATCTGGGGTTGATAAAAAGAAATATTCTCTGTAATAAGTTTAACACCTGCTCATGGAATCCCCCAATGCTCTTTCTTGTGCTGTGCCGTGTCTTCCAAATCACGGATGTCTGTCAATCAGGAAATCACAAGTGAGGCCTAAGCACTTGAGGCAAAAACAACAGCAGTAAAAACAACAGGGACCAGAGAACTCTGAAACATCAAAACTGTAAAAATAAATAAAAAAAACCACTTCCACTTATATATTTTTTGCAATTTGTACTCAAACATTCCTTGGACTACTTATGTATTTTTAACAGAAAAGATACTTTATTTTTCCTTTGAGACTCCTGTTTTTCCTCCACTATTGACTTTTTACTAAGACTTATTCCTAGGTTTATACACAGAAACTGTAACAGTAATATTTCCTTTAGGTCATGATCATCATCAAGTCTTTCTGTGATTCATTCTGTCTGTCTGGCTCATTCTGTCATCACTAACTGAAACAAGGTAATTACAGAAAATAAATATTAAGCTTTAAAATCATTTATATTTAAAAACTGTATATGAATAGTAAAAACAATTTATAAAGTAAAATTTCCAGAGTTCAAAATTTATTTTTGACCAGTTGTTTATAAAACATTGGCTTAATGTTCATGTGGCAGTTTTACTTATTTATATTTTCCATTTAAGCATAAATAACTTTTTTACTTATTTATATTTTCCATTTAAGCATAAATTTTCCATTTAAGCATAAATACAAATATCAGTATCCTTCCTTCCTTCCTTCCTTCCTTCCTTCCTTCCTTCCTTCCTTCCTCCCTCCCTCCCTCCCTCCCTCCCTCCCTCCCTCCCTCCCTCCCTTCCTTCCTTCCTTCCTTCCTTCCTTCCTTCCTTCCTTCCTTCCTTCCTTCCTCTATTTATTTAGGTGAGAGGAGGGAAGATAATGAGGCAGACTCCTGCATGTTCACCAACCAGGATCCACCTGGCAACCCTCTCTGGGGCCAATGCCAGTCAACTGAACTATTTTAAATGCCTATGGCTGACACTTAGAGCAACCGAGCTATATTCAGTACAGGGGGCCATGCTTGAATCAACTAAATCACTGGCTATAGGAGGGGAAGAGGAAGAGAAGGAGGAAAGCGAGGGAGAGAGAAGCAGATGATCTCTTCTCATGTGTGCCCTGACCAATAATTGAACCCGGGAGGTCCATACACCAAGCTGATGCTCTATCCACTGAGCCATTAACCAGGGCTCACTCAGTAAATAGTCTTACCAATTTTCTTACCAAAAAATGTATATTTACAATTTATGAAACTCTGAACTGACAACATTTAGGGCTTTTATTTCAAATATGAAAAAACAGTAGTAAACAGATAAAGTTTACATTTGAGCATAAAAGTTGTCATAGTTATTTTAGTTGGTGGGACTACAAAAGATTTCTGTCTTACATTTTGAATTTTAAATAAATGTTCATTTCTGAAAAGTTTCCAAGTTTTATGCAAATGGCCACAAATAGTGCCTGTAAGACATGACTTCCAGTAGAAGAGTAATTACACTCTCTGTAATCAGTGAGCGCTTCAGTGGAATAAACGTAGTCCTGGGACAGCTGTTGTCTAATGCAGCCAATACTGAAGCTGCTTTCAGCACCATTGTGTTCTGGTCCTGCCTATGCCATTTTCATCTCCCTAAAACCTATTTCATTTGCAGTAAAAGTGAAGAATCGAAATGAAGGTGAGTTTTACATCCTGTCAATATTACATGTATTGCCCTGGCCGGTTGGCTCAGTGATAGAGCGTCGGCCTGGCGTGCAGAAGTCCTGGGTTCGATTCCTGGCCAGGGCACACAGGAGAAGCGCCCATCTGCTTCTCCACCCCTCCCCCTCTCCTTCCTCTCTGTCTCTCTCTTCCCCTCCCGCAGCCAAGGCTCCATTGGAGCAAGGATGGCCCGGGCGCTGGGATGGCTCCTTGGTCTCTGCCCCAGGCGCTAGAGTGGCTCTGGTTGCAACAGAGCGATGCCCCAGAGGGGCAGAGCATCGCCCCCTGGTGGGCAGAGCGTCGCCCCCTGGTGGGTGTGCCGGGTGGATCCCGGTCGGGCGATGCGGAAGTCTGTCTGACTGTCTCTCCCCGTTTCCGGCTTCAGAAAAATACAGAAAAAAAAAAAAAATTACATGTATTTACTTCCCTCAAGTTGCTTTCTCCAGATCATTTCCTATCATGTCTGTTCAACATGAGCCCAAAGATAGTACACGGAGAGCCATTTGGGTCTACTAAATCATAAATAAATCAGAATCATAGAATATCAAAACCTGTCAAGGTTTTTGAGAACTAATTGATGGAGAAGGAGAGCAAACTTCAGTGACCTATGACTTAAGTGGATGGTGGTTGACAATTCTGCCATATTCTTGGGTAGATTCCTGGTTAAGCTCAGGAGTGCACTGGATTGTTACCTGACATGCTTTCTGCTCAGATCTATTCTCTCTCTGTCCTAATTAATACTTCAGGAAGCTTGCTAGAGCCTGCTTCCTTTGTCTTGCTGTCAGTTTCCAGAGATATCATTTATTTATTAAGATCTGATATAAAATGTACTCACCTCAGATAGTTGGGAAGGAAAATGTAATTTGCATGCTTTCCTATTGAACTTTTCATTCATTGATGTTGTAATTGGGAGCCAGTGAATTGAAACTATGGTGTGTTTACTTTGATCCTGATTATATGTGCTTTGTCTTGCACAAGAAAATCTCATGATGTTATTATGGAAGGAATAATAGGAGTTGGGCAGACTTTTAACAATCTCATTTTTTACCTCTTTAAAAACTTTAAGTGGCAAAATGCAAGTCCAGACACTGCTGAACGTTCATTTTTTCATGAGCATAGGGCTGAGACTGTCTTATTCTCAGGGCAAATCCTTCATCAGATTACTAAATAAAAACAGATAATGATAAAACATTACATATGTATAGATACCCTGCTTGACTTTTAGAATGCCTCTAATCCTTACAAGACTTTCTCACTGCAATTGTTATTTAAGTCATTTGAGACTTAGAAAAATAAATAGCCCTTAGTTACAAAGCAGCTCAGTGGCTAAGTTAACATTACAGCTTGCTTATTCTTGTCTATAAGATTTGTGTTGTTTTTTACTATCAATTTTATATCTATTTGTTTTTAAAGAGTCACTTGCTTTCTCTGGAAAACTGCAGCTAAAATCAACTACCACAAATACATACATCCATATATATTTTTTTTCTTTTTTTCAGGATATCTCTAGCTAACTCTCCCTTGGTCTTGATGTTATAACTGATATTTATTATTATTTGAAAACCTATGATTTTTTTTTATCCTACTTAGTTTAGTAAGACAAGATCTTGACTAAAGCAGCCTTTGTCATGGCAGATACATTGAGGAACACTTTCACAGCAGGTTTTGATGCTAACTTCCCTTTTAGAATTGTATGAAGCAGTTCAACAAATCTTCTACCCATCAGTCTGACCAGAGCTCTTCTATCTGTTTGCTACTCTTCATCTTTTGACATCCTGTTTTCCTTCCCAGAAAAGAAATGGGTTGTATTACTTGCTCTTCCACTCAAAATCAAGGCCAGATCATTTCATCTCCCTGGGTTTTCTCTCCTATGCCTGTGTCACATTTTTCTTTAGAGCACCATAACAAGTGATCAAAGAATACCATCTGAGTGCATCCTCACATCTCTATCATCCCATATCGTTTCTCCTTCTAGGGTCTCCTTTCTAGATTTTGGATCTATTAGAAATATTTTATTTTATAATTAATTATAATCACGATCAGAATATAGAATAGTATTTCAATTAATGTCGCAAAATTATAGAAGGAATCCAGAGTACTGAGGGAAGGAGTATTTGCATAGTCAGAGATGGCTTAAGACATTTATCAAATGTTGCCACAGTTCCAGACTAAATTAGAGATTTTAGGAGTGGGAGAGATGACAGTACAAAGTATTCATTAATATAACATGAAATTAGAAAAATAAATATCCACAAATTATATATAAAAGAAAGCACTTTTGTTGGTCAAGTCTGAAGGCATATATAAAATAATCATCACATCTATAATTTAACTTTTTTTTTTTTCATTCTCTTCAGAAATTTTAGTGAGCAGGATTCCATGGAGTGAAAGGAATTTGAAGTTGGGAATTCAGAAAAAGCATTCTTCGGATGAAGTTCTGGGCTTCCTTATCCTAGGGTTTCCATGACAAATTACCACCAATGAAGTGGGTTGAAACAACAGAAATTATTCTCACATTTGTGGTGGTCAAAAGTCCCACAGCAAGATACTGGCAAGACCACTACCTCTACAGTGTCAGGGGGGAAAACCTTCTTTGTTCCTTCTAGCTTCTGGGAGCTCAAGGTGTTCCTTGGCTTGTGGGCACAGAATCCTAACCCCTTCTTCTTAACAAGCATTTCTCCTCTTTATCCTGTGTGCCTCTCCTCTTTTAAGAATGCTTATCAGATATAGGAACCACATCGATAATTCAGTATAATTTCATATTGATATCCATAATTAAATGATAATTGCAATTTTTTTAATTGCAATTTTTAAAATTAAGTTCCATTCACAGGTTCTAGAGGTTAGGACATAAAAATATCTCTTGGGGAGGCACTATAAAAATGTGTTAATTCTGCTTCAACAACTACAGATTGGGTGGCTTGAACAACAGAGGTTTATTATCTCACAGTTGTAGAGGCTAGAAGTCAGAGATCAAGGTATCAACAGGATTGTTTTTTCTGAAACCCCTCTCCTTTCGTTATAGATGAAGTATTCTCCTTGTGCCTGTGTGTGCCTACATTTCCTTTTTATAGAAGTACAGCAGTCATATTGGATCAGGGTCTACCAAATGACTATATTTTTCTTTAATAACCTTTTTAAAGATCTATCACTTAGTACAGTTAAATTCTGTGATATTTGGGTTTATAATATGTGCATGTATATTAATTTGGGGGAAAACATTGAGCTTGTAACAGTGATCATTCAACCAAATATAAAACTTAACTGGTACTCCTCATATTCTTACTTTATATTTATCTGACCTCAGCCTACATTGGTAAAGCTCTGAATGAGAACAGGGTAGGAGTAATAACATATGTCATTCACAGGGGTTCTGTGAGGATGATAAGGATAGATTTAGGAATTGTGTAAAATCCATGTAAAAACAGAAGTATCTCTTTGTGAAATCTGTGTTCCCGGAGTTTTTCTCATGCATAGGATATAGTAGACGCTTGATAAATATTTGTTGAAGAATCAATGAAACGTGGGTCTAACAAATACTGGAGCTTGATAATTGGAAACATTGCTGGTTATAATCAAACTTGAGTTTGAAAATATTTTCCCTCTAACAGACTAGATAAAGCCTTCAGAAAATGATAAAATATATTATGTTGATTAGGAAAGAAAAATATCTTTATTTAATCAATTACAGATCCATTTTGCTAACCAAATTTTTTTCTTGGGTTGCAAGTTTCATGAAAATCATTCAAACTAAAGTTCATTTGTATTGGTGTTAAGCATTATAAAGTGAATGCAAAGATAATGACAGCTTCATTGGAAGAGGAACAAGAGCAGAAAAGAAAAGCAAAAAGCAAAAAAAAAAACAAAAAACAAAATGAAAAAGAAAAGGAAAAAGAAAAAAAAGAAACAAGTGTTTTATCTGATTTCCTTCCATTCAGCTCACTCGATCATGATTAGGAATACTTGATGGATTTTCTTTCTCCAAAAAATCTATAGAAGTTATTTCCAGAATCTGATAATATTTGTTGTTAAGCTATCAACAGATCATTTAAACTATTCTTGAACTATATGTAGGAGAAGTAAAGTCATAAAGACTGACATGTTTGAAAAAGGAGGAAAACATTGTTATTAAAGTAAGGACTTATAAAGGTTCAGTTATACATATGGAGAAATAATTGCCATATGATATATCTTTCAAGGAATAAACCAAGACAGGACTATCTGGCTTCTATTTGGGGCTAAAAGCTAGATTCTGTGTAACTTCATCTTATTGATTTTTTTGAATGGACACCATTTTTAGATACGTAAGACAATCTTTATTTATGTGCCTGACTAGAGAGGAGAATTAATGTCATCAAATGGCATTTATGAGACCTTTTGAAATTATCTCTTCATTTATTTACAGTTAAGTAATCAGCATGAACAAAGTGTCATCGTGGGTTAAATATGTCATAGAGGAAATAGAACACTTTAGACTGACCTGTGGTGGCGCAGTGGATAAAGCAATGACCTGAAATACTGAGGTCACTGGTTTGAAACTCTGGGCTTGCCTGGTAAAGACACATATGGGAGTTGATGATTCCTCCTCTTCCCCCCTCTCTCTCTCTCTCTCCCCTCTCTAAAATGAATAAATAACATCTTTTTTTTTTTTAAAAAAAAAGAAATAGAGCACTTTGTACTTCACAAATATGCCATTGTAAGCAAAATATTTAGATAATATTATTCCACTCTGGGGGTATATGCCACAGAGATTGCTAAGTCAGAGTTTAATTCATTTTATTGTGAACAGACTATCCGGTTATAGCAGCATGGGAATTTGATAAGCATGCATGTGATTCTCCTTCCACTAGGCTTTTGAGAAGCTCTCCATGTATTCTCAGTAGAGAAAGCTGCAAACATGAAGCATACAAGACCAAAGAAGCAAATGAATGTTTTATTTAAGATTCCCTCTGTAAGCATGAAGAATGAGGTTTAGGACCTCTGCAGAATAGACTGAAACATGCCATCTCAATTAAATGACTGTTGTTACTCCATATTCTCAAACATGGGACATTTCTAGTGATTCACAGAGAAGCAATACTGTATATGTACAGTATTGTATATGTACAAACTGCGACGTTGCTCATGGACAACTTGTTATGCTCAGTTCTGTTTCGTTCATTCTTTCTTCTCATGAATTTATTTAGACCAAAGTTACCTCTCTTCCCAACAATACACACACACACACACACACACACACACACACATGTGCGCGCGCTCGCACACACACAATTAAAATGTCTAGGCTTGTCAAATGTAGATTGCTTATAGCTGAGAATCAAAATGGAAGATCTAGAATTAAGAATCTCATCTCTTCTCCCACCTCTCTTGAAATATCAATAAAAAAGTTTATTCATTCACACTTTGAGAATTATAGTCCCTCCTTTCCATCCTTTCCATTTTAAATGGTCTCTATATTTGTCCCACCTTTCTCATTTAAAGTTTAATCTAAATTTTGGAGGAGCTTGCTTTATGTTATTGCTTCTCAATTTTTCTCCTGCTGTAAGTCTGGTCATCAGCTTCTTTGCATTAGTACAGCTGGTACGGAGACCCATAGCCACCATCATGAGTATTCAAAGGGAGCAGAGGAAAAAGGACTTGCACAGAAATATGCAGGTTAGTCCATTCAGCAACAAGAGGCCACAGCTTGTTGTCCCAGCTTGATCACACCCTCAGCCACAGAACACTACTTTTCAGATGCCAAATGAGGATCAAAAGAAGCAAAATAAATATTGTTTCACCTAAGGAAAGAATTTATGGCAAAAAAGGCAGCAAGGAAAAAAATGCCAAAGGAGCACATGATCAAACATGTAATAGTTTTACCATCATTTTGATGTATATGTGTGTGTGTAAGTTTGTAAATGCTGTTAAAACGTCAAGTAAGCAATGAGGGGATCAGCTAAAAACCAACCTTATTAAAGAGGTCTTTCCAAACAATCTAAATAAGCCATACGCCCTGAATGTTTATTTTAATGTACTGTTTGATTCCCTTATTCTGTTTCACATTTTGTAATTACTGTTCACATCTCACTGATATGTGTCCACTACTATATTATTAATAAGCTTCTTTAATCAAAAATATTGTTTCATTCATCACTGGCTACCTAGAGCCCATCAGAGTGTATGTTGCAAATAACATTTGTTAAAGTAATTAAACTAATAAACACATGAATTCTAAAAATTCACAGGATTTTCTGCCTTCTTTATGTTTGTTATACTTCAGCTGAAGGTGTTAAGAATACTTGTTTATTTATTTATTTATTTTTGCACACGCAAGAAAGAGAGAGAGAGAGTAAGGGAGAGAGATGAGAAGCATCATTTCTTCATTGTGGCTCCTTAGTTGTTCAGTGATTGCTTTCTCATATGTGCCTTGACCAGGGGGCTACAGCAGAGCAGGTGACCCCTTACTCAAGCCACCAACCTTGGACTCAAATCAGCAACCTTGGGCTACAAGCCAACAACCTTTGGGCTCAAGCCAGCGAACATGGGGTCACGTCTATGATCCCACGCTCAAGCCAGTGACCCTGCATTCAAGCTGGTGAGCCCATGCTCAAGCTGGATTATCCCGTGCTCAAGCTGGCAACCTCAGGGTTTGAAACCTGGAACCCCCGAGTACAAGTCCCAAACTCTATTCACTGCGCCTCCACCTGATCAGGCCAATCTACCTACCTCTTACACAGACAATAACTTTCTGTGTAAGAATATAATTGAATATATTCTTTCTAAGAGCCAAATCACTCTGCAGACAAAGAGCTGTGCCGTTTACTAACACAATAACAAAGATAAATTATTTTGTTATAACTATTGCATCTTTGTGGAAGATGAGGTTGTCTTCTTATTTTAAAAAGCTATGATACTTTTATTTTTCATTCTCTAATATCTAAAAATAATTTAATTAAAATTACCAATGTCCCTTTTGAAAATAAAAATAAATGTCACCATTTTAAGCAATCTGTGCATGAAAAGTTTGTAAAATCTTTAAAACATCTTCTTTTTATATATTTGTTTAAATTTTCTGGGTGTTTTAAACCAATAAGGAGACAAGATTCACATTGTTAATATAATATAAAACATAAACGTTATTCAGAACTTTTTTCTTGAAATACAGTACACATTACAGGGAAAAGTATGTACTGCTGTAAATAATCAATTTTAATTGTTAGACAAGTTAACATCACTATAGATATTCCCGAGTTTCAACTAGAATAATAAATATATTCAGTACTATGGCAAGGGAATATTTATTTCCTTTTGAGTTTAATACATTTTTTAAACTTCTCAAAATTACTTAGATACCATATCATTTAGACAAAATGCATAACATTATTAGATGTTATGTATATTAGTTTGTTTCTTTTTTAAATTTTTCTTTGTATGAAAAAATTGTGTAATAAAAATATGATGTTTTTTTAAAAAACTAACCAGAGAACATAAGTATGTGTTTAGGATGTGTTTTGTAAATAAAATAAAATAAAAAAGCTTTTTTTTTTTTTTTTTTTTTGCACAGAGCTATGTTTAAAGCATATGCTCATAAATAACGATGGAAGTAAAGCAGTCAAGGGCATTGTGGGAACTGTGATGCATTCCAGTTAATGTGATTCACCGCCCACACATATGCTATTCCAAGGATTCTTTCAATGCTAAAATACCTTAGTAAAAAATTGTAATATTTTCTTTCCACTAGTAAGTAGTGGTAATTATTCAATTGCAGTTTAGTATTGTGTTAACATGAATTTAGTCCAGTGGTACAACTGCTTGATTAACTTCAAGAAAAAGAATTTATTGTCAGGTATGATGTCATTGAATGATATTCTCAGCATTCTCTTAATAATACGTATCTATCCTAGTTTAATCATTGGTAAAAGTAAATATAACATGTGAAAGTAATTTATATTTATACTTGTTAAGTATGAACATTAGTTGCTACTAATTAATTTGATCAAATGTTGACTTTTTAAAATACTATCTACCTTCTCTTTAAAAGACATAATTTCAATAACTAATTTTAAAATAGACTTCTAGAGAAGTTAATTACGATCCATTATTTGCTATTAATTAATTTAATTGAATGTTGACTTCATTAATAATATATACTTCTAGTTAAAAGACATAATTTAAATAAGTCATTTTAAAATAATGACATTTTTAGGAAACTTCAGCATGATATGAAAGTGAAAAGAACTATGTCTGTTCCACTTTTGATAACCCAAAACAAAAGAAAGAGAAAGAATAAACTTTAAATGGGTCATGAAACGAATTTTGCTGAGACATTGTTTCCTTCATGATACTCAGTTGTCTCCTAGTTGCAGCTGAACTGAAAAGAGAAAAAATGAATATATATACATATTAGTAAACCAATAAGTTATGGTATAAAATTTACAAAGTTAATGTCCCCTTTGTATCATTTTAGGGGAAAGAATACTATATAGTTTTTTTGGTTTTTTTTAACTTTACTAGAAATTACATTCTGCTCTCTGTGAGTGTTTGAAGTCAAAAGCTATTGTTTGATTATTCAATGCTAAAAAGTGATGTAGTATTTGTGATAAGGTTGGGTTGAAGACAAACGTGTTTATCTTGTCTTTATTTTTTTACTAGCTATATACCTGCATCTCACTCCCTTATTTTGACTTTCACAATGTCAATCAACAAAAAAGGAGAAAATAAGCCAGTCCTGTCACCATACAATTCAAGATTAAAATGCTGTAACAGTTTGTTTCTTAGGATAAAACCTCTAGAAGTGAAAGTAAATAGTAGGGTGATAATTATATTGGCTTGTTGAGGAATGTGAGACTTGCTGTCATAGTGGGGGAAGTAAGGAACACTGAAAGTCAGCAATTCACTGAAGACTTGAACCCTTGGTTCCGAGACAAGCATACAAGTACTGTAAATAATTCAATCAGCAGCACTTCTGAAATAATTTAAATACGTTTAGATGTATTTTATTTTCAATAATTTTATGTATATTCTGAATATAATTTGATTCCCAATGTTTTGTTTATAATTATCAATGAATAATTTCTAATGCTCATTTATTGAATAAAATTGTAGTTAGGGAAGAGTTTTCTATCTCAGTATATAGCTTAAATAAATTCTCCTGCCCCAGGTGAGGAACATGCTCTAGATTGTGCTTTATGGATATCAGTGTGGTGGTCAGAACAAAAGTCAACTGAGAAGGGAGAGACTGGAAGCAGAGACCAGTTAAAAAAGAGTGGTTGAGAGTCAGGAAAACTCTAGAACTTGAGAGAATCAAATGGTTAGGTAAAGGATAAAAGAAAAATGAAAGCGCACAGTTTATAATATAAGACAACACATAGAAGAATGATTTAAAGATGAAAATAAAGTTTTGCCTTGTTTTGATATTTGGTTTGGGTTTTTTTCAGCCTGAAAAGAAGGACAGACAAGCATTTTGAGATATATTTGGTGTAAAACTAAAAAAAAAAAGTGTTTTCATTATAATATTTTATATATAATGGAAGATTAATTTTACCAGAAAGAAATTAAAAATTTTTTTTTTCCTTCAGCAAAAGGAAATAAAAGGAAACAAATAATTTTAGCACTTGCATTTTTAAATCTACTGGTTTACTGGAATAATGATTTTGCACATAAAAATCATCATAACGACTTCAGAAATACACTGCTTTTTCAAATGTGAAGAAAGAATGGTCGTCAGCTACTGAATACTTTAAGTAAGGGAAAAAAATTTAGAATATTAATTATAACTCCTTTACAGAATATCTTTATTTCATTTTCTTTAATCATGTGAATAGAACCTTAGGCAATGGGCACACAATTAACTCCTAATTTATTTATCTCTCAGGGGATATCCAACTCTCCATATATCAACCGAAGTTACTCTTCTTGTTTTGTTTAATTAAATTCCAGATTTTAATTCCCTTTTTCTGTCCATCATGTAACTGCATAGAGAAGTGAGAACTCCTGACAGCTACTAATTCCTTCATTGGACTCAAAGTTAATTTTATTTGCTGTTTTCTCACCAAGTTATATATACATATAATAACACTCAAATAAAGCAATGAAAATATACGTGTGTCTTTTATTCAGAACCAATGTCTTTAGAAGGACTAACAGTCGAGAGTAATCTGACTTTAATTTTAAGATTTTATTAATTTAAAATATTAACCTACATATGGCCACCACATCTACAAATTATTTTTCTCCTCTATTTACCAGTTTCTTTTTCTGAGTAATTGCTAAAAAATTAAAACTGGTGATTTTATTTCAACAATATCAATAAAGTAAAATGAGAGAATGTTGAATACAAGATGGAGTGAATGGGCAATGAATGGGAAAGAAGGGAGGAAGGCTGCTTATAACATCAGTGAAGACAAAGCAATAAGTTGAATTGATTAATTTTACAATGTTATATGCCATAGAATATACAATATGCACCAAGAAACTCAAAGTTTTCAAGATATTAGAAAAATCATATGGAGAAAGAAATATTTAAACATCAATTGGGGTAGAGGTAAGAAACATCATTCTTGTGTATATTAAAGAAATCCAAATTTTATAAATATCAAATATTAAGAAAACATAATTGCAATCAACTTTGAGGACAAAAATAAAGTACAAAAAGCCATATAATTATTATATTAATCTTATAAAGATGTAGCATAAGAAGAAGAAAATTGTTATATATACACACATGCATATATATTTATATACATATGCATATATAAATGTCAAAATTAATATATTATATAAAATATGTTCTGTGTATATGTAATATATGAATGTAATATAAATTCAAATGTAATATGTATATAATTGTCTACTTGTGTTTCTGTTTTATATATAACATAACATACAGTATATGATATATATTTCATATATATAAATAGGGTGGGGTAGAAGTAGGTTTACAGTTGTATGTAAAACAGAGTTTATGCTTGTCTCATTATTTATTAATTATCTATATTATATTATTTTCATATGAAGAACTTAAACCCATTTTGCCCTACCCTGAATATATACACTGTATGATGATGCTTAGTGGTATCCATGGCACAATCCTAACATAAAATGTCTTCTTAGTCTCATTTTCAATTCTATCTTTCCTCCTCGTAATCCACTTATAATATATTACCAGAATTTCATGAACTGAGATAATTTTTACATTCATTGTTAAAACTGCTTGCTGACATAAAATCCTTTACAATTCTGTAAAAAATAAAATGAAATAAAGAACAAGCAATAAACTAGTTATACAAATTGTTTTTGAGGCCTTCAAAGAAGTTTGCCTGCACATTTATTGTACAACTTATTAAATTTTTATTTAAATGGTTCAGCTTATTTACTGGGACCACACTTAATTTATTCTTGTGGACTTTTTTCTGTTTTTTTTAGTACCTCTCATAATGTTATATATTTTTACTCAGTCGTATTAAATTATAGAAGAGTCAAAATAGTATAGGAAGTTGAGTTTCAATGTAATTATTCACAGAAATATTCTAAAATTAATATAGACCTATTAAAAACCCAATATAGCCACAGCAATAATTGAATAAGGAGGAAAAAATTGGAGGTACCACACTTTCAAATTATCTTACAAAGTTATAGTAATAAAAATGGTATGGTACTTGCATAAAATCTGATACACAGACCAGAGTTACAGAATTGATATCCCAGAAAATTCTCGCATGCACACAGCCAACTATTTTTTGACAAGAACCCCAAGAATACAAAGATGAAGAAGGATTCTTTCATAAATGATTTTGGTAAAACTGGATTTCCACATGCAAAAGAATAAAATTAGAACCATATCTTATACCGAAATGAAAATCAACAAAATATATTAATGACTTAACACCTAAAACCATAAAATATCTAGAAGATACACAGGAAAAAAAAGTTTTTATATTGTTCTCAGCAACAATTTTTTAGATATAACACCAAAAGAGAGGCAATAAAACAAAAAATGAACAAGTAAAACTACATCAACTAAAAGTCTTCTGCATAGAAACAAAATAATTCACAAAATGAAAAACAATCTATCAAATTGGAGAAAATTATTGCAATCCACGTTATCTGATAAGAAATGAATGTCTAAAATATATAAAGAACTACAAATCAATAGCAAAATATTAATAGTAATAATAATAACCAAATTTAAAATAGGCAAAGGACCTGAATAGACATTTTTTCAAAGAAGACATAAAAATTGCCAACAGGCCTGGCCTGTGGTGGCACAGTAAATAAAGTGTCAATCTGGAATCCTGAGGTCGCTGGTTCAAAACCCTGGGCTTGCCAGGTCAAAGCACATAAGAGAATTGATGCTCCTTGCTCCTCCCCTTCTCTCTCACTGCTCTCTCTCTCTCTCTCTCTAAAATGAATAAATAAAACATTAAAAAAAGAAAATTGCTAATAGGTGCATCATCAATAATCATCAGGGAAATACAAATCAAAATCACAATGAAGTAGGTATCAATCACCTCATACCTAATAAGATGGCTATTATCTTTTATTTTTTAAATTTATTTGTATTTACTTATTTTTTAATTATTATTTTTTGTGACAGAGACAGAGAGAGGGACAGATAGGGAAAGACAGGAAGGGATAGAGAGGAGATGAGAAGCATCAATTCTTTCTTGAGGCACTTTAGTTGTTTACCAATTGCTTTCTTACATGTGCCTTGACTGGGGGGCTACAGCAGACCCAGTGACCCCTTACTCAAGCCAGCGACCTTGGGCTCAAGCTGGTGAGCTTTGCTCAAACCATATGAGCCCGTTCTCAAGCCAGAGATCTTGGGGTTTCAAACCAGGGTCCTCCGCGTCCCAGTCCCACACTCTATCCACTGTGCCACTGTCTAGTCAGGCAGGATGGCTATTATTATTTTTTGTTTGTTTTTTATAATTTTTATTTATTTATTTATTTATTTTGGGGGGGAGAGAGAGAGAAAGAGAGAGAGAGAGAGAAGGGGGAGGAGCAGGAAGCATCAACTCCCATATGTGCCTTGACCAGGCAAGCCAGGGTTTTGAACCGGCAACCTCAGTGTTTCCAGGTTGACGCCTTATCCACTGCGCCACCACAGGTCAGGCGGCTATTATTTTTTTTTTAAAGAAAGGAAAATTATTGGTGAGGATGTAGACAAAAGGGAACTCTGGTACCCTATTTGTAGGAATGTAAATTGCTACGGGCATTATAAAACACCAGTATATACATGTGCTAGAATATAAAGTGATATTAAAACAGAAGGAAATCCTGCCAGTTGTGACAATTTAGATGGTTACATTATTCTAAGTGAAATAGCCAATTCAACAACAAGAAAAGTACTGTATGATCTCACTTATATGCAGAATCTAAAATTGTCCAACTGGTAGCATGGTGATGGTCTTCTGAAAAGGAGAATGGCAAATAGGGAGGATATGGTCAAAGGAGACAAAGTGTAATTAGACAAGAAAGATTAGTTCTGGGAATCTACTACACAGCATATGGTGCCTATAAATAACAATACTGTATCATATACTTAAATTTTCTAGAAGGAAGATCTCATATTAAGTGTTCTTACAACAAAAACATGATGGTGAGGATGATGATGATGTAATGACAGTGGGAGAAATGTTTGGGAGGTGATGACTATGGGTGTGGGCTTAACGGTGGTGATGATTTCTCACAGGTGCATATTTAGGCTTTATATTTATATATATTCATTGGCTTATATGCAATAAGTACACATTAAAAGTTTGAGTTGAAGATAATTATTATTAGAGCTTTGTGTGAGCTATAGTTGAAGAGGTTAGAAAAGAATGAGTTTAAGCTAGTGAAGTTTTCAGAAAGAAAGGTAAAATACAACATATTTTTTGAAAAATTTTCTATTCCTGGAAACACTTCATTTACCCTAATTTTCTTTAATATGGAGAAAGTTCAATGTGGAATACATTAATTATAATCACAGATCCTTAACTGTGATTGTTACAGGCATTCTGTGATTAATGGAGTGGCTGCATTTCCGCTGTGGAGGTGCCAGGGAGGGGGTGGTACTTGAAACAGATATGCTTTATTATTATGAAAAAGGAGGACCCGATGTCTGAAGAGTCCTCTAGCAATACATAACTTCTGACATTGATGTTAGAGACTACCTTATTAGATTATGTTTCACATATATGCTAATAGTTCAATGCTTTTCAGGCTTTCTTGCACAGCTGCATGGCTGACACCCCCCTCCCATCACATCCTTCTAGTGCTGGACTTTGAAAGACATATTCATCGTTCTGTATGATTGCCCACCCTGCGACTTCTTTCTCTTCATGACATGGAGGGAGTTGGAACAATGGTTGCTAGGCGTCTTTCAGGAAGCTGTTCTTATTCTTGAATGTTTAAAAATAGTCTAACTTAAAAGAGGAGAGACTGTGAACCACATAAATATCTATATGAAACAAAATTCAAATCATATGAACCCTCAATGTGAGCAGCAGTGTCCCTCTGACTGCATAAATTTAGGGGAAGTGTGACAGAGGGGAAATTAGAGTGTGAAGACGCAGCCCTAACTGATGACAGTTATCGTCTTAGTCTTGCAAATGTTATGAAAATATATGACCGTGAGAGTACATCGCTGGAACACCTCTGAGGGCCTAGAAAGGACCATCGTATAAGTGAGATTAAGCTTCCTTCGCTCCAGAGGAAATACACCTCTGAGAGCAGCTGGAAGTAGTGGCACTGTGGAAGCAAACAGGAATGGAGAAAACACAGAGGAAAAGGCATCTAGAAGCGGTTTACAGAAGGCAGCTTCAGGAAACCGCGCCAGGGAGTCTGGGAGCAGAAACTGAGCATGAATATCTCAGCCTAGGCATTTCAATTTTTGCTCCTCTGCAAAATTGCTTGGGTGACCTTGACATCTGAATTACAGATGTATATTTTACAGATATTTACTGAGTGCCTATTGCATTCAATGTACTGGCTATTTTTCCTAAATCTATAAAGCAGTGTAGAATAATGGGATTACACATTGGATAGATTATAAAAAAAACAAAGGCCTATGTTATGAGAGCCATAAAATATAAATTAGGTATGACAGAGTTGATATAATGGAAGAAATTATTTCATTTATTTGAGGGGATCAATTTTCAGATAGAATGTAAAGTTGGAGGGATCTTAAAAGTTAATAGATTTAAGGGAAGAAAATCCAATGAGGATAAGAGAGACTAACATGAATAAATTTGTTTTGAAAGTTAAAACTCATAGGGATATAGACTAGCATGTACAAAAATATTTTTTTCAATCTCTGGGCAAACATTCTTTTATCGACTTGCAGCTACTTTAGTACCTGCTATCCGTGTAGCTCACCTCAGACCCCTACATCTCTCACCTTCTGTGCTATATGCCAGGATGCCCGTCCATTCACCTATGCTCAGTTACTTCCGGTTCATCCCTCATGCTCCATCTCAGTATTACTCTCTGGCAAACACTGTCTGTGCCATCCACATCATAACCCATTTCTCTTTCCTACGTATTTTCCTACCATTTTGCATGCCACATTTTATTATGGTAACTTTGTGTTTAATTCTGACTATTAAACTGAAGTCATATGGTTTGGGATAATGGTTAACTTATCTTTGTAACCCCTGTGTGCTTAGCATAGCGCGATGCATTCAGAGGTATTTAATAAACACTTGATGAATTAAAGGAAGATAATTTTAAAATAGGTAATGGCTTTGCTGATGTCCCTCGAGACCTTTCTTTCATTACTGTTGTATTCTTGAGAAAAACTGCAGTTAAATTCATTTTATGTAGCATCTTATTAAAAAAATAAAAACTTACTAAAAAACAAAAGCAAAGAAACCAAACACTGAGGAAAGTTTTATGTATATGTACATTTGGTTGTCTGTATGTATAATATATATATATGCACATGCATAGATTTGTATATATTAAATGCCTAGAGAAAATGTGTATCAAGAGAACATTTTGCATAAACTAAAAGAATAAAAATATACAAATCTGTTGAAGCAGCTAAATACTACAAATTACATGCGAGAAACAACAAAAAAATCTCTTAGCGGTCACAAGAAAGGACATTCAGATATTCAGAAGGTTGGTGTTGGATTTCTTAATGCTATTACATAGTTCTTTCTTGTCAATTCAAATTTAACTTTAAAGCTTCATATTATAAATAATAATGTGATATAAAGTGTATCATAATTAAATATGTGGCATGTTGTATTATTGCTATTATTGCAAGTGTAAATTCTTTGACCAATAATCTAAATGTTCACAAAACTGTTTCATACTTACTGTGTAAGGGGTAACATCAATTTTGTGAATAAATTTTGTTCCCACACTGCTTTTGCCATGTCCTGGACCTGAGCAACTTTATTTCTAAGATTTCCCCAATTATTTTTGTGTATAACTTATAGATGTCGTGTTATTTAGCATGAGTATTCTCATTGAAGATTTGCTTCCAACCAAAATGACCTGTATTGCTTTCTCAGCTTCTAGTGCCTTTGAAAAAAGCGCAGGTCTTCTAACAGCCATAATTACTAACCTAGGTCTACTAGGAGCTAGAGCTTTCTAGGGCAGCACTGACCCAGTCACCGAAAAGACATGGGTGTGTTCCCAAATCTTGAAGCAGTGTTCAAATCAACAATGCTGTCCCTTTAATTTCAAATGCACGCATATTAGATTTGTAAGCTTGTTCATAAAACTAGCTGTGCTACTTCAAACCTCTACAATGTGGCTCGAAAAAATTACTCAGACAAAAACTGGCAGAAATGTCATGCTCTTCACTATCTTTGTCTCCACTATCTTTCTTTCCAGACCTTTGTCCACACACACACAACCACATGCACACGTACACAAGCATTCAAATAGATATTTAAACACCGAATTACATCTTAAATCTTCTTTTCTTATTTTTTAATCGAAAAGTCTTTACATGTGTCAATACATGTAAATAATTATTTGAAAATTTTGCCTGTCCATCCGTTCAGCAAACTGCTATATCTTGAATACAACTAAATATAAATATTTATATATATGCACATATAGAGAGGCTTTTTCTCATGTTGTATACTGGGAGACAAAAGGCAAAAGCTTAACATAATGTATGCATATTTTTTGTTATTTGTAAGAATTTTTGAGTTATTTTTTTTCACAAATCAGCAAAAAAAAAAAAAAAAAAAAAAAAAGTGAATCGGTAAGTCCAAAAGATAAAAAAAAAAAATCAGCCTTACTCATGCCCGTATTCATAGCCAGTAGTTCATAGGATTTGTAAAAGGCTTGAATGACAAAATTCACCAGGTACCTATAAAAAGCTTCTTGCCATAGCATGTGTTGTTTATATGATATACATGGCGATAGTCTGATTTTTGTTGGTAGAAATGTGCCTGGAGGGTGATAGATAAAAGAAAAAAAAATGACTCCATTTCCTAGCCTAATTTGTCCTATTTCTCTTCTTCAAAATCCTTCTGTGAAGGTTGCTCTGAGACTCCTTGCCGCAGCTCCCAAGGGGACTTCTGGTGATGACGTCAGGACGGGCTTGGGAACGCTGTCCACGCAGCCGCAGTCCCCAGCTGAGCTTTCGGACCCCCGTCTTCTTATTCCCATCATGACGTTTTGGGTCTGGACTTTTCGTAATTCTACTCTCAGGCGGCAAACTGTTAACAATGAAATTTGTTGCTGTTTTTTGCTTTGTTTTTCAAAATACACTACTTCCTCTTGTACCTCTAGCTTCAAGAAGATGATCTGATTATATCCAAGGATTTTAATTAAACTTACACTTAAAAAAAAACCTATAAAAATTTACATTTTTTACAGTGATTGTACCATTTTACTCTTTCACAAGAAATGTAAGAGAGTTTCAGTTGTTCTGCATCTTCTATATGAATAATTTGATTTAGTCTAAATATTTTTAAATGTTTAATTTTTAAATCGCATTATTATATAACATCAAGCTTTGCTAAGAATTGGGAGCAGACATGAAAACTCAAAATTATAGACCTGAATAAAGGTTAAGTAAAAAAAAAAAAGGTTGAAAGTTTATTTTTTCATAATAAATATCATTTACTTACAAATTGTATAATTTCTCTCTGTCTTTTTGAATATGTTGTCCAATGGATGGCAAAACAATATTAAATCATAATGATGCCAAAACCCCATATACTCATATTTAGGAACTGTCCAGAAATTAACTCAGAACTTTTTATATAATGATTACTCAAAAATGTAGTTTTGTTTTTTTATTGCAAAGATTTCTGAGAGACATAAGCTGGGAAGTGCTAAAAATTGCAGGCTTTTAAAGGATAATATGAATGCTTTGTGTAACTCAAGTCCAAATTGTAAAAAATACGGTATAGACTATAAGTAAAAATAAAAGTAAATAAGAAAAATATTGAAAGTGAGCTTGAAAACTAAACATTATTTAGTTGTAAAATGTCTTGACAATTTACATAGTTCCATTCAACTGACTTGTAAACCTTTCTGCTATTTTCTACTGAAAATTTTTATTTTCTCAAAACATATCTTAGTCTAATATATTGGAGTTTTGTGTATATAAGTGTAATTTTTACACAGGCACACACAAATGCAAATGAGAATATATGCTTTCAATAATTCTTATTTTCTCTCACAGAAATTGTACTAAAACAAGCCATGTGGAATTCAAATCATTCCCAATGAAGAATGAATGTGGTAGAAATTATGTCACATGCACAAAATCATTATATAGCAGTTGCCACAGAGCCTCTGTAAACTTGCAGTTAGAGTCATCAAAATTGCTTAGAGATGTATAGTTGGTATAATCTTAAATTATTTCCAACATGACAAGTTTAACAAGTCTCATGCTTGATACACTCATGACTGTTTTTGTTTAGCTTAGAAATAATGATTTATTCCTTTGAGTTAAAAAAATAATTATTTCAATTTTAATTTAAGAAATGTAATGATTTTGCCCTGGCCGGTTGGCTCAGCGGTAGAGCGTCGGACGTGCGGGGGACCCGGGTTCAATTCCCGGCCAGGGCATGTAGGAGAAGCGCCCATTTGCTTCTCCACCCCCACCCCTCCTTCCTCTCTGTCTCTCTCTTCCCCTCCCGCAGCCAAGGCTCCACTGGAGCACAGATGGCCCGGGCGCTGGGGATGGCTCCTTGGCCTCTGCCCCAGGCACTAGAGTGGCTCTGGTCGGGGCAGAGCATCGTCCCCTGGTGGGCAGAGCGTTGCCCCTGGTGGGCGTGCCGGGTGGATCCCGGTCGGGTGCATGCAGGAGTCTGTCTGACTGTCTCTCCCCGTTTCCAGCTTTAGAAAAATACAAAAAAAAAAAAAGAAAGAAATGTAATGATTTTTATGATCTTTGACTGCATGATATAATTCAGGAAAGGAACAATACAAGATTCTGTCCATATGTCCTTGTATGCGTAAAGAAAACTTATCTATACCCGTAGGAGTCAATTCTTCCATATGAAGGCAATTATTTCATCTGTAGAGAAATAGGAAAAAAAAGAGTGATTACAGTATCTTGTGATATAATCACAGGGTTTTAAAAAAAAAGGCCTCACTAACAATAATAATAAAAAAAACCCACTATATCAACAGTGATGAAAATAACCATTATATCATTTACAGTCAAATGACATAGAGAAATGTATTAGTAAACTTTTCTTCCCCCAAACTCATTGGTACTTTTCCTTATTGTTTTCCTAGTTGATGTAAGCCCCTGGTAGTCATTTAGTTTGATATATGAGAATATCTTATTTTATATACTGCCAATATACTACAGTCTCATAAGGGTATAGTTTCTTTCATGGCCATGAAAATATTAAAAGGGCCATATATTTTCTTTTATTATTTCTAAAGAACAAAATAAAAATACCTTCTCATGTGGTTCTGAAATAAAAACAAAACAAAATTAGAAGTGTTGAGTGTCTGTGTTGAATTCATGAATGTCCAAAGTGGCATTATATTATTTTTATTTTTTCTTCATTTTTATATACTTTGTATATATTCCATGTATATATGAATATGTGTATATATGTTTGAGTCTTTTCTTTTTCCCATGTGGAAAAAAGTTCTGACCAACCATACAGAATCGCCACATTGAAAAGATTTAGACCTCTTCCCTCTGGCAACCAGTTTTCCATTTCCTAGAGATGCTGCGTCTAATTCTCCTGCTGTGTGAAATAAATATTACTTTGTCTATAACTTGGACTTGTGTGAAAGTAGCAGAAATCATTCTTCTTAAAATGTGTTTAGCTATTATATAGAATATAATGTGAATACCATAAGAAGTGATACTGGAATCCAGAATAGTATAACACCATATATAAGTAAAAAGTTTTATTTTTTAAATGTTTATTGTATTTATTTTAGAAAGATATGAAGAGAGAGAGAGAAAAGAGGGAGAGACGGGAACATCTACCTGTTCCTGTGCGTGCCCTGATTAGAGATTGAACCGGCAACCTCTGAGCTTTGGATGATGTTCTAACCAGCTGAGCTATCCAGCCAGGGCTAGTAGAAAGTTTTAGATTGTGGTATTGTGCAGCTTGAATATATATAATTTACAAGTAGCCATAGAAGCCTATATAGTTTTTGAAAACTGCTTAAACGTTAAAAATATGTCTAGTTATCTGATTTTTGAAAGTATGATCAGTTAACGTAGAATATTTTGTCAGACAGGACACTGTGTACCAGTTATCGATCCTAAGGCAGGACTCTAAACATTTCAGGGAAACATATTGCCACACAAGGTGATAAACCAAACACCTGCTGTTGGGCTCTTTACCTCTTGTTTAAGGTGTTCACACCTACCCAAGTCTCATTCTTATGTAGCTGAGCTATAGGCCTAGAGACTTTGTGAAGGAGAGTGGCTTTCCACCTTATATATACCATTTCCATTGTCATTATGTTAATCAATTTCTTTTTTTTTTGACAAAACGTGTACATAAAATTATGTGCATCTGGTATCATGTACCGTGTTTCCCCATGTATAAGACACTACCATGTATAAGACACACACACCTTAATTTTGGGGCCTAAAATTTGAAAAAAGAAAGTAATAAAGTTATTGAACTCAAGTTTTATTTGTCTACAACAATTAGTGCAAAAACAAGCTCAAAAAGCGGGAAATGCAAATAAAAAACCCGACAACCAGTGTATGAGATGCATCACGTTTTTTAGACCGCAAATTTTTTGGGGAAAAAAAGGTGTGTTCTATACATGGGGAAATACGGTATATAATTAGCTTTGTTGTAAGTGATAATTCTTCTGTCTGTTCGGAATGACTTGCATTTCCAATGTAAATTTTAGGGTCAGCCTATCTATTTCCCTAACACCTGGGACGTAGGTCTGGGCTGCAGGGTGGAAGCTGTGGAGTTTCAGGCACTGTGCAGTTCAGTTATCTAGACTGGTGAACTTGGTGAGATCTCCATGTCTTTGGGGCTTTTTGTTTCATATGTTTGAGTTTTTATTTACTGATAGCAAGAGAGGAAGGAGAGGAGAGAGAAAGAAAGAGAGAGAGACAAGAATATCAAGCTGTTCCTGTATGTGCCCCAACTGGGGATTAAACTGGCAACCTATTTACTTCGGGACAGTGCTGTAACTAACTGAGCCATCCGGCCAGGCTGAGATCTCCATGTTAAAGAAGAATTTTATTTATTTATTTATTTATTTATTTATTTATTTATTTATTTTACAGAGACAGAGAGAGAGTCAGAGAGAGGGACAGATAGGGACAGACAGACAGGAACGGAGAGAGTTGAGAAGCATCAATCATCAGTTCTTTGTTGCGACACCCTAGTTGTTCATTGATTGCTTTCTCATCTGTGCCTTGACTGTGGGGCTACAGTAGACTGAATAACCCCTTACTCAAGCCAGTGACTTCGGGTCCAAGCTGATGAGCTTTTGCTCAAACCAGATGAGCATGCGCTCAAGCTTGCAACCTCGGTGTCTTGAACCTAGGTCCTCTGCATCCCAGTCTGATGCTCTATCCACTGCACCACCGCCTGGTCAGGCTAAAGAAGAATTTATAGAAACAATCAATGGGAAGCCTTTGAGAATTTTGAGAGGTGATTTATATTAATGTTAGATTCCCTGGGGCAGGGAACACTTTTTATTGCATTCTTATTTTGTCATTTACTAGATTCTGAAAATGTAAATTTAAGGTCCAAAAGAGTACACGAATAAGCCTTAGTTACATATTGTCTTCAAAGACTCTATTTTCTATCTAGAAGCCCATACAAAGCCAAACAAGCTTCTTGGTCATATTCACCTGATTTCTTTCACTATTTGACCTTCAAAGCCTCCATTGTAAGCCCTGGCTTGTTAGCTCAGTTGGTTACAGCAACCTGAATCACCAAAGTTGAAGTTTCAAACCCCAGTTAGGGCACATATGAGAAGTAACCAAAGAATGCATAACTAAGTGGAATAACAAATGAATGAGTCTATCTATTATTTATCTATCATCTATCTGTTTATCTATCTATCTATCTATCTATCCCTTCTTCTCTCTGTCTTTCTAAAATCAACAAGTAAAAAAACAGATTTGTTTCTATTTTATATAATGTATAATTTTCAACTTGCTCCAAGACACCTGCTATATATTTGTCCATTAAAATTCCACCTACTTATTTCCTGATATTTGCAGAAGTTTCCAGGGCAGAAATGCCTTCAATATTCGTGTATGATTCTTATATTTTAAACTCATTTTAATTTTTTGTTCCTGAAGATTTTTCTTACTCATTCATGACCTAAGGTGTTCATGTAATAGAAAGTTAACTTAATTGCAATATATCTAGGTGTAGGTCCAGAATACATAATGTTAACTGCTGTTAAAAAACTGAAGTTATGGCATTGCTTTTAAAAATATTTTCCAAAATATTCTATTTCAGTAGATGAGGAGTTACTTAACAAAAACTCTGGGTGGTGGTGAGAGTGGGAGGTGACAACTCTCAACTGAGGACAGACTGCTCTGAAAGTCAAATCCCTTGCTTCAATGTGGGTCCAATTCTGCAATACAATTCATACTCTAGACTGAGCATCCTATTGTAATACACCAAAGCAAAAGTCAAATCCCTTGCTTCAATGTGGGTCAATTCTGCAATACAATTCATACTCAAGCATCTTATTGTAGTACTCCAAAGCTAGGTCCCAGCTGGAACATGGTTCCTGTGTCTCATTTCCTTGCCCTATTCCATTTTCTTCAATTACATTCACTTGAAAGCACTCCCTTAATAAGTCACCAGAATTCTTGTCTCAGGCTCTTTTAAGAACTTCAATCTAAGAACGTAAGTGATTCCAAATAATGTCTCTCATCTAAACTCTTTTGTTCCCATCCTTTTTATGAAAGGAAGTGAAACAGTATAGGACTGGCTTTGGCCCAGGAATAGAAAAATACTGGGTGGCCAGAAGCAACAGCCAATAAGCTGACCAGAAGGATATCACCACCCTTCCACTCCCTGTTTGGAAAAAAAAAAAAGTAAAATTTTATGTCCTGTCTTAATCTGTGAGCTCTAATTCCAACTAAGGTAGTTTTGAAACTGAACTGAATTGTAGTATCCTTGGTTGGTAATGTCCAGAAAGTTGATGAATGGGTTGGTGTTGGAGAAAAACCCATACATTAGAAAAGTTTTATATTTAGTTGTACCGAAAAAAAAAGGGTTTTTAATTTCAGAGATTTTTTTCTGTCCAAAAGTTGTTCAGGGGAATTTCCTCAACTTAATAAAGGACAAATAACATATCAATAGCATTATACTTAATAACAAAAGACTGCATTTTCCCTAACATCCACACAAAGAGGCAAAAATATCTTCTATCACCACATTTATTCAACCGAGTGCTGTAAGTTCTAACCAGTGAAAAAAGACAAGAAAAGGAAATAAAAAGCACAGAGATAATAAAGCAAGAAATAAAACAGTTTCTATTTGGAAGTGACATCATTCACTATAGAAAATTCCAAGGAATCCTCAAGAAAATTATTTGAAATAACGAATATTCAAATATCCAAAGTTTGTTAAATATAAGATAAATATCTTAAAAATGAATTGTGTTTCCATGTAGTATCAATACATGAATAGAGAAATTATAGGACATTATCATTTAAGACCACTTAAAAGTAAAATATTTATGTACAAATCTAATAAAACAGGTGTAGGAATTTTAAGAATTTTATGTTGAAATCTACACAGTTCTGATGAAAAAATGAAAGAATACCTAAACAAATGCAGAGACATTTTATACTACATTAGAAGACTCAATAGAAAAGATGTCAATTCTTCCCTAACGAACAGTATGTTTTTATAAAATTTATATGAAAAAGCCAAAGATGAAAATCTCTAAAACAACTTTCATAAAGAGGAACCAGTCTAACCACAAGACAATATATAGGTACAGTAATCGAGATAGATATGTTCACATAACAACCTCTACACAGATGTTTATAACAGCTAGATCCATAACAGTAAAAAAATGTAAAACAAACTACTATCCTTCCATAGATGAAGAGGTTAAAAAAACGTGAGATATCCATTTTATCAAATACTACTCAGCAATAAGGAAGAAACTGACTACTGAAACAAGCACCAACCTGAAGAATTTCCAGAAAATTATGCTGAGTACAAAAAAATTCTTTCCTGAGAGGTTACATAATATATGATATCATTTACATAACGTTCTTGGAATGACAAAATTAAGTGAAAGGAGTGAATTGGAAGAAAATTGGTTGAGGTTATTAAAGGGCAACCTGAAGGATTCTTGTGATAAAAATGTTCTATATCTTTACTTTCTCAATATCGATTCTCAGGTTGTGATATTGCAGCGTAGTTTTGTGAGATGTCAGCACTGGGTGAACGTAGGTAAAATGTATTCACATAGGAACTCTGTATTATTTTTACAACTACTTGTAAATCTACAATTATTTCAAGATAAAAGTTGTAATTAAAGAAAAGTAGGAATATTTGGTAGATCTCATTGATCAAGAAGTCAGTGGGAATGAAACTGTTTGGCAAACACTCAGATGTAAATTGTCATATTTAGGCAAAACAGTTCTTGGTTAGTTGGGTAGAAAAACTATTTATAGCCTATTTTTCAGTTCCCAGACATGAGAGTTCACAGAGAGCTCAGAGTTCCTTTGAGGAAGGATTATACACCCCAGCTGTGGCTGTATGCTATGGATATTATTCCAGAATTACTCCAGCATTACTTTGAACCAGTTACCAGAGTAATTTTGCAAAAAACAAAAACAAACAAAAAACAGGGAACACTTAGAATTTCTGAGTGTATTAAGATACTGGCTTTGATTGACTCTAATTCAAGTTGCCCTGAAAAAGCACTGTGACCCACTAAAGTAGAACTTTGTGTGCTCAAGTTTTGTTTTTTTTTCCCTTAGGTCTCTCAAAGTTCTTTTTTTTTTTATAAATAAATTTTTATTTTAATGGGGTGACATCAATAAATCAGGGTACATACATTCAAAGAAAACATTTCCAGGTTATCTTGTCATTTAGTTCTGTTGCATACCCATCACCCGAAGAGAGATCGTCCTCCGCCACCCTCCATCCAGTTCTCTCTGTACCCCTCCCCCTCCCTCTCTCCCTCCTTCCCTCCCCCCACCCCCCATAGCCACCACACTCCTGTTCATGCCTCTTAGTCTCGCTTTTATGTCCCACCAATGTATGGAATCCTGCAGTTCCTGTTTTTTTCTGATTTGCTTATTTCACCCCGCACAATGCTACCAAGACTCCACCATTCCGCTATAAGTGATCCGATGTCACCCTTTCTCCTAGCTGAATAATATACCATGGTGTATATGTGCCCCATCTTCTTCATCCAGTCCTCTATTTTTTTTACAGTGATTAACAGCCTTTAAGCAAACTCTTGGTCAATACTGCAAGAATCCATGAATGAGTAGTGTCCTTAACATGTTCCCCAAGTCCAAGTTGGCCCCATCACCATGCCAAATCCCTGAAAAATGCAACCCAACCACAGTTCAGTCTGTTAGGAGCTGTCTCTTCCAGCCCTGCTCCAGCCACCTATGACCTAACCTTGCCCAGAAAGCTGGGGTTTGCCACTGAAGGCTGAAGGTGCCCAGGGCTATAGGCCCCATCTACGACACTGTGGACGAGCCTAGGGTATTTCTTCCAAGAAGCAGGTAAACTGATCTCATTCGCACAAGGGCCACTTAACTATGTTTTGCCTGAATAGTCAGGTTTTTAATTCTTCCCTCAAAGATCTCTGTTGTGGGTGTTGATATTTTCTGCTGCTTTGCTTAATATATAGTGTTTCCTTTATCCCTCCTACCTCAATGCCCCACTCATATTTCAGGCTGAGACCTACTCTTAATTTAGAGCTCTCTGTCCTCCTTTTGCCAACTTGTATTATGAATTTACCTTTGCCACCCAGCTTAGTGTATCCCAAGGTTCTCTTTACCAGGCCACAGTCACAGAGCTCCAGGGAAAAGCAACCTGGTCTCAACTCTCCAGGCAGAGGAGAACAGAAGCTCTATATCCACGCATGCTACAAATGGCTTTTTCCAGTCTGCCTGAATCATTATCAGCTAGAAGCAGCGGTCATTGGGACTTGGACATGAGCTGCAAAGTATAGAATGGTGACAACAATTCCAGTGCCATGCGGACTTTTCCTGTGGGGAACTTTCCTGTGCTCAAGTTTTAAAGGGAGTATAGACCTAAATCTTCCTCCTCAGCTCTAGTCTTAGAATCATAGATTTACCTGATTGTTATTTTTCATTCAGAAAATATTTAATGGAATAAATATACTCAGTAACTGTCAGAATCCCTGCACCAATTCTGTGACCCCAGGAATGGCAGGAGGGGACAACTGAAAGTACAAAGAAAAGCCCTCACTCAGTCAAAATAATAAACAAAACCAATTCTGCATCCATAGAGGTGATTCCTGAGTTTATTCCAATCATAAAATTCTCGACCATTGGAGGAGTGGTCAGTACTACTAAATACCTATTTAATATGCCTAGTCCGCTCAAACAAACCAGTTACTTTGTGAAAAAAAAGTCTAACTATTGATGTTTTGTCTTACATTGGGTAATTTGTGAAAAAAAGTCTAACTATTGATATTTTATCTTACATTGGGTAATACCATTTCAACCTGAGGTTATGGAGGCGGTGTATTTACTACAGCAAATCAAAGAACTTTTTAAAACCTGGAATGTAGTTATTAATCTATTTTTATCACTATTAACAAGAAAAATTAGGCTCAGTGGTAGAGTGTCAGCCCAACATGTAGATGTCCCAGGTTTGATCCCCGGTCAGGGCACAATTGAGAAGCGGCCATCTGTTTCTGTTTCCCTCTTTCTCCATCTTTTTTTTCTCTTCCCCTCTCACAGCCAGTGGCTTGATGGTTCAATCGTTAGCCAGGGCACTGAAGACAGATTAGATGATTTGAACATTGGTCTCAGACAGGGATTGCCCAGTGGATCCTGGTCAGGATGCATGTGGGAGTCCCTCTACCCGCTTCTTTTCATTCAAAAAAGAAAAATGAAAATCAGAAATGTTTTGTTTTCATACACTAAGGACAATAAAATGGCTTCATATATTTGTCACAAGTGTATGCTAAGTCTGTTTCCAGTTCTTCTCAGGCGAAAGAAATCTTGATTTTTATGATAGTCCTAATAATATAATGCAAGCCCATTTCATTGCTGAGATTATGCTAAATTGTCGTGAGCAGTCAGTAAGAAACTCTTTAACTACCCTACTAAAATTCATGACCGACAGATCAGAGACAATCCCCTGAAACTACAGCACCTTGACACATTAATTAAGTTTCCAAAGCTCTAGTGGTTTGTAGTATGTTGCAGTATTACTTCTACGGTGAGAGACAAGTGATGAATCTTGCACTGCCCGCCATGAAAAAGAGTCCCTTTTTGGATTTTGATGGCAATATATATCACATTTGGAATAACCTGTAAGGCTGTCAGCTCTAAAAGGTTTATTGAGGAAAAAAAAGAAAAAAGAAAACAAAACAAAACCATTTTTAGCCAGGAAGAGAAAACTACGTTTTATATACAGGTGTGAAAGATAAGTTCTTTAGTGTGCTAGATGCTTATATTATCTGCTTAGGAATATTTATCAGACATAATTTTTGGTGTTTCTACCAACATTTTCAACAGACAGCTCCTCATGCGGTAATAATAACTGTACCACTCAAACTGTGGAGGGGTACTTTCAATAATGTGTCTTCAGAATGAAGCGTGCGTCACAGTTTTAACATTGTGAAAGTTTGATATCGTTCCCTTCAAAACTCTTTGTGACTTTACATAGACTTCTGACTCTGGAACAAATTAAATCTGAGTCAGATTATCATCAGATGATTTAGTTTATACTCATATGAAAGCTACTTCATCCCCTTCATCGTTCTGGCCACCCTTTCCTGACCCTCCTCAACTCTATTACATCTGTCTGATGATACGGTGTTAGTTCATAGCTTGATTGAGGGGTTTATTGATTCTCGCCACTGCACTCTACTATATATAAACAGGCCTGAAAGCGAGAAGGTTTAAATTTGGTAATGGAAGAGAAGGTACATTCATGACATCCACAAGATTTCTTTGATGCTTTATCTGATGGGCTGTCAAGAGAGCAAGCTGCACTAAAGAAAACTGAGCAAGAAAATGGTGCAGCCAGTAAACTCCAGAGATAGAGGTTTATGAATTTGATAATCCTTAAAGGGAAACAGAAAGACAATTTGACTGAGTTGGTATTTTTATTTTTTTATATAAAAGCAAGTATTTGATATAGAAAAAAAAACTAATAAGACTTGAATAGTTAAGCATGAACGTTTTCTTGTATATTTATATTCTTTTTGCAGTAGAAAACAAACCCAGGAAAAGAGGTATTCTACAGGTAGTTTATTTGGAAACTGATCCAAAGAAGTTTGAGTGTCAACATGTGTAGATAAAGAAAAAGAGAGGAAAATAAGAGAGGAGGATGTGTTCTTTATTTTGAGGCTACTGCATGTGGCCAGTGCTTGATGTGATTAGACGATCTGAGACTTGTAAAATGTATTTCAGAAGAGTTGGCCTAAAAGGCATAAATGGAAATCTTTATCTCTTGGCTTCAGTCTCCTTGAATAATAGTAGCCCCTTGGATGTAAATTCCTGGTCACTTGGGTTGTATAAACAGGAGTGCTGAGCTGATTTTTGTGAAGTTCCATACCACTGAATCACAGGAGCCTTGGATTAGGAATGAAACTTTATTCTGCTGCAGATAAAAGCTGCTTCTTTGCTACACTGGTCAAAGCCTGCTTAACATTTCTTGACTGTAACCACGACTGAAAAAAGATTGGACCAGAGGGATGTCATAAACAGTATTGCTCTGACCAGGGTGTAGTCTAGTCAATAGAGCGTCAGACTGGGACATGGAGGCCCCAGGTTCAAAACCCGAAGGTCGCTAGCTTGAGAGCAGGCTCATATGGTTTGAACAAGGCTCACCAACTTGAACCCAAGGTCGCTGACTTGAGCAAAGGGTCACTTGGTCTGCTGTAGTCCCCAGGTCAAGGCACATATGAGAAAACAATCAATGAACAACTAAGGTGCCACAATGAAGAATTGATGCTTCTCATCTCTCTCCCTTCCTGTCTGTCAGTCCCTATCTGTCCCTCTCTCTGTCTCTTCCTGTCTCTGTCACAAAACAAAAACAAAACAAAACAATCAAACCCAACCATATTGTATGTGTCTAATAAAGTTTCCTAACATTAAATTATGTACAGATTTTTAGTGTTTATCAATGTTTGATCCTGATTATTTGAAGAAGCCTCTTTATACTTGATAACCTATAGATGTGCAAAGAAATTTAAAATATTTTGATACCTACACATTCATTGAATGACATAATATAAATTAAGAAATAACTGAATTACTCTAATAATATTTTGCAATTAGGAAAGTATAAATGAACATTTATACTTCTTCAATATTTAGAATATATAAGTAGTAATCTTGGCCAAGGACACAGTTTTTAACTCATAAAACTGATGGAATATTTAGAATAAATTTGACAATATATGATATTATGATATTCTAGGAGCTATTAAAAGTAGCTGCTCATCATCAAACTGTAAAGATAGAAAATTTTCTCTATCATTTTAGGTAAATAACTGAAGACCCATTTAAAGTAATATTATTTGATAAACTAAAAATTATCTTAATGTTTTGACTCAGTAGAGCAGAGCATATAAGTTACATAATTATATCACCTGACTCAATAAATTGGAATACAGAAGTGGATTGTGTGATTACAGAAAGAATGTCAGTACAATCATTACTGTTAAATAATCCCCCATGCCCTCCCTCTGTTTTTAATTATCAAACTCTACCCCTTTTCCCCTTAGAATGCCTGAAAATATGTAATACTAATTTCAGGTGATTTGTTGAGAGAATTAATTAACTAACTGATATATAAATATAAAAGTGAATATGTTAAGATTGTTATCCCAATGGTCTTCATACACTAGTAAAAGTAAACATTGCAAAATACAAATATTGTGTAATTGGCAGTTTCCAAACTTGAACTTTCGTACTAATCACCTGTAGACCTTGTTAAAATGTATTGTATATTAAACACTTTTAAGATTTTGTTGTCTCTTATTGATATTTGACATTTTCAAGCCCTGGCTGGATAGCTCAGTTGGTTGAAGCATCATCCAAAAGTACAGAGGTTGCTGGTTCGATCCCTAATCAGGGCACGTTCAGGAACAGCTCAATGTTCCTGTTTCTCTTTCTGTTAAAAATAAAATAAGATATTTGACATTTTCAGCTCAATATCCCTGATGGCCACTCGTTATAATGCTAAACTAAATTTTTGTTTTTCTTAGAGTCATTACTATAGAGCACCATCAAAATATCGTTTTTATATATTCTCTTGAATCTCTGAGTATGGATGCAAACTAGCCTTATGTTTAAAGATTGTCTTTTTCCCTGACAAAATTTTCCATGCATTAGACATATCTTTCCGTTATTATATCTAGTTGTGTGGTCTCTCTGAACTCCAACATAAACCTAACATTTTTTAACATGTTTCTTTTTTTGGGGGGGTGGGAAGGTGTTCTAATTTTTAAATTAAATTTATTGGGATGACATTGGTTAATAAGATGTTTTTAAATTTTTATTTAGAAAATTAAATTTAACAGGGTGACACAGATCAATAAGAGTATATAGTTTTCAGGTAAACATTTCTATAATGTTTAAACTGTTGATTATGTTGCATACCCATCATCCATGTTTCAAAAGTCAGATTAAGATATCATAACACTAATTCTAATGCCATGATAATTATCTTACTTACTCTCCTTTTTAAATTGATATATTTACAGTTTAATATTCTTATTCAGTTTTTTTTTAACTTTTTATTTATTCATTTTAGAGAGGAGAGGGAGAGACAGAGAGAGATAGGAGACACAGAGAGAGAGAAGGGGGGAGGAGCTGAAAG
This sequence comes from Saccopteryx bilineata, assembly GCF_036850765.1. Classification (NCBI taxonomy): domain Eukaryota; kingdom Metazoa; phylum Chordata; class Mammalia; order Chiroptera; family Emballonuridae; genus Saccopteryx; species Saccopteryx bilineata. The sequence goes on from NC_089497.1 coordinate 15,017,810, forward strand.
CATCAACTCCCATATGCGCCTTAACCAGGCAAGCCCAGGGTTTCGAACCTGCGACCTCAGCATTTCCAGGTCGACGCTTTATCTACTGCACCACCACAGGTCAGGCTCTTATTCAGTTTTTTATGAGTTGTTTGAAGAGATTATATCTAAAAGAAAGAACCAAAAATGATCAATATCCTTGTTAATGCTAATGTATAGATTATGCCTTTTATTTACTTTCGCTTATGCACTCTAATAGTTTGTGAGGCCATGACAGAAATGAATAAACATAATATAGTTATTTATTCTTGATAATTACTCTACAATCAGTCTTGATTAAACTATGTATCAAATCAATAATCTGATAATAATTAAAGTATGAAAATTGTATGCTTTGGTAAAAAAATCTACATAAATATTTAAATTCACTGAAAAAAATTCAGTGCCCTAAAATTGTAAAAATACAATTTTACCTCAGATTTTTAAAATCATAATAATTAAATTTTTTCTGTGGGAAGTTTTAATTTTATTTTGTTTTTTAAAACTATCAAAACAAACATACACACTAGCAAGGAAAAAAAGAAAAGGAAACATAAATCTACAAAGTGAAAAATTCTAACTCTTCCCTATTCTATAGGATCTTTTAGTGTTAAAAGTACACACATGTCAAGCAAAATTTACCATTTTATTGTCGATGATTTTGGAGGAAAATCAGCTATCGCAGTAAAATAGTAATGAACTCACAGTCTTTTTTAGAATTAGATGTCTAAATGTAATAAGTAGGCCTTCCCAAAACTGTTTTAGATAAATGGTTGTGGTGAGACATAAATTTTCACGTTTGGACTGCTGTACCGTTAAAAGGAAAATTGCTCCTTTCTTGCCTTTCAGTTACTGGAGATCAAATTGTTGGCTCGGTGTCTCTGATCATCCTGGTGGCTGCGCGCCAGATTAGCAATATTGTGAACCTGAGTCTATCAACTCGAGGTAGTATTGCTGGCGTGAGCCGCTCCAGCACTTAATTTAATTAGACGAAGCTCCCATTGTTGAAACTGCTGAACACAGTATTTTTGACTGAGCCAAGGAAGAATCTAATTTATTAGATCTTTGAAACTGTACTGTAGAAGTGTTATTGTGTTGTCTCGGAGCAGCTGCAGTGTTTTGAATATAAATTCTGCAACCCAAAGAAAGCAGTAGTTCAGGGATAGAGCCCGTCTTTATTGCTGATGTGCTAGACGTTTTCCTTTTGAGCTATGCACCCTGTTGTGATCTTGGTTATTGTTGGCTTGCAAGTTAGAATACAGTTCCTCTTTATTATTTCACAAAATAAATTTGGTGTCTTGGTGGTAGTAGTGAACCAGGATTGAGATCTGCGTTTTACTTCATCTTTGTTTTATTGTGTGATATTTAACCTGCCATTTTACTCCCACAGGCTTGCATAGAAGAAAAAAAAATTCGCTAAAAACAAGAGTTTTTAGAAAGCTTATAAAATAAATTTTAATAGGAACTTTGATATACATAAGAAAAGTGATATTTTTATTAAGCATTTCTGCATGTTCACTGTGAAATGGCAAGTAATCAAACAAAATAAAAAAGAAACAACCAAAAAAAAAAAAAACCTCAGGTTTTGTCCCTAAAGAGATCATATTGTAACTAGAAGCCCTGACTGGTTGACTCAGTGGTAGAGCGTCGGCCTGGCGTGCAGGAGTCACTGGTTCGATTCCCGGCCAGGGCACACACAGGAGAAGCGCCCATCTGCTTCTCCACCCCTCCCCCTCTCCTTCCTCTCTGTCTCTCTCTTCTCCTCCCGAAGCCAAGGCTCCACTGGAGCAATTGCCAGGGCGCTGAGGCCTCTGCCTCAGGCGCTAGAATGGCTCTGATTGCAGCAGAGCGAAGCCCCAAGATGGGCAGAGAATCGCCCCCTGGTGGGCGTGCCTGGTGGATCCCGGTCGGGCGCATGCGGGAGTCTGTCTGACTGCCTCCCCGTTTCTGGCTTCGGAAAAATACAAAAAAAAAAAAAAGATTATAACTGGAGATGACCAAAAATTATCATCAATATGCCTGCTAAGAATGTGTCTGTTGTGTAAATGAAATTAAGAATAATTTGTGGGTCCTAGTAAGGTAGGTCAGTTCATACTGAAATAACGAGATTGTGGGTTCAAGCCTTACTCAGGACACATACAGGACGCAACCAATGAATGCATGACTGAGTGGAACAAAAATGGAATGATTTTTTCCCCCTTCCCCTCTCTCACTCTTCTCCCTGTCTCTCTAAAACTCAGTCAATAAATAAAAAAAAAAAATAAGCCCAGGCTGTATAACATGGTTGGTTGGACCATCATCTCAAGTTGCTGGTTCAATCCCTGGTCAGGGCACATGCAGGGACAGCTCAATATTCTTGTCTCTTTGTCTTTCTCTCCCTGCCTTTCTTTAAAACAAACAAACAAACAATCCCCCAAAAACAAACAAAAAAATTGCAATTAGAGAAACATATTTTTTAGACTCTTTCTTTAAAAACAACTACAAGTATTTGCTTTTGGAAATCAATGTTCTTCCCAGAAGACAGTGGATATAAATGTCAGAGATACCAGGATTGGGTAAGAATATTTACTGCCATCACATAGCAATTGCACTTACATTCACAGAGAAAAAGTCATTGATTGCATCACCAGTGATTTAATCAGTGTCCCAGATCCTGAAGACACTGAAGAAAGTTAGACAGACATTCCATTCTAAATTCCCAAAGGGACTTATAATCTAGCTGCTACACTGACATATTCAAAAATAATACCAAGTATTACATTACAAAGGCTATGATATGGTGAAATGAAAGATATAATGCAAAGATTAATCTTGGCTGAAAAATTCAAACTAAGTTTTTTTTTTAAAGAAAATTATTTTTTAAGTGTTATCTGATAGGTAGGTAAGACATTAGCCAGGGGAGCTTTGAAGCCACTAGTTATTATGCCTGACTTTTCCTATTGAAAATTGTATGCTTTTCTGTATTTTTTAAGCTGAGATAACTCTGCTTTTCAACAAAGAAATAGAGTAAGTACAAAGAAAAGTAAATGTCACTCTAGTACTGTCTATACAGATACAAATACTTCACTTTTACAGGAAAAAAGAATAAAATTAAAAATTCCAATTAAGTACTCATACATTTTGCATAGAATTTTATTATAAAATGAAAACAGTTAAAACATTTAAGTGCTTGAAAAATTAAAACTCAAAGTATTTTTTCATTGAAATGTATATGATTTTACTCTTATTTCTATTTTATTATCTTCATCGTTACTATTGTAGTAAAAACCTTTATTCATTGGGAAGAGGATCAAGTTCTCTATTTTTAGCACATAGGAATTCTTTGTTATGCAGCAGTTGTATGTGGGCAAGTGGTTTACAGCAGGGCTAGACAAAGGGCACAGAGCAAAAATCATTGAGGGCTTTTACACCAGTGCTTTCTAATTCCAATGAGCTTCTGAGTCATCTTGGGGTCATGCCAGTATAGAGATAAGGACTTTTTTATACTAAGATGGTGTCTAAAAATCTGTATTTCGAATCAACTCTTAGTTGAAGCTTTATTTTTTTCTCTACAAAGCGCTCTGTGAGTAGAGTTTTAGAAACCCTTTAGGCACTATTTTAGAACAATGGGACTGCATCAAGACATTCTAATTAGAATAGTGACATGATTGAGTTTTTATTTTTATAAGATCGCTCTATGGAAAGACACAGATGAAAATTAAATGCGTATGGCTAAGTGAAAAACAAATAGAGCTCATCTGAAAAGGCTACCTACTGTACGATTCCAATTATATGACATTTTTTAAAAGATAAAACTATGAAGATTATACAAAACCAGTGGTTACTTAGAGCCCAGGGGGAGCAATGAATCAATGAGTAAGTGGCATGTGGGATTTTTAGGGTTCTCCGACATGATAACGTCATGGTAGAATCACGTCAGTAGATGTTTGTCAAAATCAAGAGAATGCACAACATAAAGAGTAAACTCTAATGTAAATTCTAGAGTTTAATAATAATATATCAATATAGATTGATCAATTATAATCAATATATCCCACTAAAGCAAGATGTTTATAATTGGGGAGATTATGGATGGTGGCTGGGAGAAGGGTTATATGTGGACTTGGTCTTTTTAGATCAATTTTCCTGTAAACCTAAATCTGCTCAAAAATTAAATTATTGACTAAGAAGAAAAAAGATCACTCATGATGCAGTGTGACAAAAAATTTAGACTTTTTAAAAGCTATGCAGTAAAGAAACTGATTTTACCTTGCAATTATTTCCCAATATCAATATCATTGGTGACATAAAATACGCATTTCTCTGATTCCTACATTAGTATGAAAATAAAAATACAAAATAAAAATGAGGATCAAATGAAACAGTTAAAAAGTATTTCACTGTATCCACAAATATGGAGCCATGTTTTATTTATTTTGCCCCCCTGTAACTTCCATGTGTGTGGTTCATGTTGTTTAGGTGAGGGGTGGGGATGCAAATAGGTTGAAATTTAACAATTAGTAATGTATTTACATGACAGATTCATAGGACCTGATGATGTTCAGGATACGAGGGACAAAGAAAACGTAAACATCCAGGATTGGACACAAGCACATAACATCAATATCAGCAGAAAATAATAGGTTATTACAAAGGCAATGATAGAAACAATGCATTATACATACTTGCTGTCCTGAAAGAAAATAAACCTGTTAATGGGAAGGGAAACTAATAAATAATGAATTTAGACAAAGAAATCAAGCTGTAATTCTTGATAAAGTCAGAGTTATAACTTTTTAAGTGTAGCTCAGAGTAGAGGATAATAACGTTCTAGTTTATATCATTTAAGTTATTAATTTCGGAGGTAGATGCACCTTAGCTGTTAGTAAGTTTCAATGTATAAATCTAAGACTTTTTTTTTTTTTTTTTCATTTTTCTGAAGCTGGAAATAGGGAGAGACAGTCAGACAGACTCCCGCATGCGCCCGACCGGGATCCACCCGGCACGTCCACCATGGGGCGATGCTCTGCCCACCAGGGGGCGATGATCTGCCCATCCTGGGCATCACCATGTTGCGACCAGAGCCACTCTAGCGCCTGAGGCAGAGGCCACAGAGCCATCCCCAGCGCCCGGGCCATCTTTGCTCCAATGGAGCCTTGGCTGCGGGAGGGGAAGAGAGAGACAGAGAGGAAGGCACGGCGGAGGGGTAGAGAAGCAAATGGGCACTTCTCCTGTGTGCCCTGGCCGGGAATCGAACCCGGGTCCTCCGCACGCTAGGCCGACGCTCTACCGCTGAGCCAACCGGCCAGGGCCAATCTAAGACTTTTTACCAGAAAATTGGCAGAGAACATAGTCAAAGAAGAGTTTCCCAGAGACCTGAAATGTCGGCATGTTGGAAGAGTCATTTGTAAGGATGATGGAATCATATTAATGGATAGAAGGGATGAACATTAAAATTAAGACTGACTCAGGTATTAATATCTTTAAAAAAAGGGAGTATTGGTAGCTCAGTATACCATAAAAAGGAAGCAACTGTCCTAGTCAAGTTTTATAAATCTTTTAACAGCAGGACTTTAAAATTATGGTATCGATTCAATGGTAAGGAAATGACATTCAGAAACAAAACCCCTGGTATGTATGGGATAAGAGAATAAAGTTTGCCCCCAAAGAAAACGTTATGCATATAGAAGAGGCTGCTGACCATGGAATACGAGTTCTAGAATAAGAGTTCTAAGGATTGGAAAAGAACAGAGAGAAAATGATTTTAGTTATAAGAGAAGAACAAAAAGGTTAAATTCCGATAGGAAGTGAGAGATTCTCCTGTTTTGGCAGATACTGGAAAGAGGCTTCTACTTTTGTGAGCTACAGAATAAACACAGGGTGGAAAGGTGTAGAAATTGTTATCCCTACTAACCCAGGAGGGTATAACTTCTTCTACTACTTCAAAGTGGTCCCTGTGGTTGCAATGTGGACCTGGAGGTTCTTCGTACTTTCGTGGGTGTTGGAAACTACAATTCCTGCAGCAGTGAACTCTGATAGGAAGCAAACAATCATCAACTGATATTTCATGTTGAGAAGGGCTGAAAATGAGGCAGACATAGGAAGACAGATTCCCAATAATATCATGTCAATGATCCACAATGGGACTGCCTATTTGAATGTAGTGGATACCAGGTTTACACGCCAAACATTCTTGAATGATGAACTGGGACAAGTCAGTATTATATTTTTTATGGATTATCTCTATCTTCTGAACTCATAACAAAAATATAAAAATAGGATTTGGGGCCATTGGAGTTTACAGTTATTCTAATTTTAATTTCATAAGCATTTAATAGTTTTAAACTATAGAATTAATCTACAGTAAAAAATATTTTTTGTTACCTATATTGTCCTGATATTTATTTGGAAGTTGCTCTTTAGAAGATTTAAATATGATATAAAGAAGAACATTCTTATTTATTTTAGATGACTCTTGAGAATTATACTGAAAGTTTCTTCCATTATATGGACTAATGATTCAGAATATTTTTAGAGCATTGAGAGTTTTTAGCAATTCTCCTCATGGTGAGCTCTAGGGCACTTAAAATTTATGCTATGCACTCAACAGGAAAGTTATTGGGATCCTGGGCTGTGTGAAAATTGATAACATTCATTGATCAATGATGTATGAACTGAATCGACAACGTGTTTGTTTGGTTTCACCTGAACTTCACTGATACTTTGATCCATATTCTTGGAAATAAATATGAAAAGTCATACACATGCTAGAAAATCATAATAATTTTGACACTCTAATTATATCTAGTTTGTGCATTAGCTTCTGACTCTTAATTTGATCCAGGAATCAAAATCATCTGAGTAGTTTTATGTGAAACATGCTTACTAAAATCTTGAGAATTTACTTAAGGTTTACTCTTTTGGTAATACAGCTATCATTAAATCTATGCATGTTTAAAAAAAAAAGAGATTATTGTCTATTTTTTCTTTTCAGAGAATTTTGTCATAAATATAAAATTGTGTAATACTCAATTTAATAAATAAGAAAAACAGGTTGAATGTATAAGTAGTTGTTAAGATTATTGTATTAGAAAAACCTGGAAAATCTATTTGCCTTTATTTGCCATTGTCTGTTCATCTTTTTGTCATGTTCTGCTTAGATTCTGTACTTCTTATCGTAGCAGAAACCTTCAGTGTTTTCTGGACAATTTTTGTCTCTTATTAAATAGATTATGACTCTGTCAATAGATTAATAACTCATCTCTGACCAGAGTTGGTTCATCTCTTATCTTAGTATATTAAGATTTTATAATTAGACTTACGCTTTTCCCCCATGACCTTCACTTTAGTTATTATGTGGCTAGGCTTCTGCTTTGTTTACTTGTCCATTAACATTCAAATCTTTTGTTAGTACCTAATTGCCTTAGAGCATGGATGTCCTACATCTACAACTCTAACTGTTGAACACTGGGATTTAAATATGCCACCTCTACCCTGCCCGGTAGCTAACCTAAAACCTCTAATGAAACTCAACTCAAAAGTCTGTGGTTTGTAGCCTGGAGCTTGGAAGTTTGAACTCTACAACAATACTGAGAGACTTTGAACCACTTAATACCTATCTGACTTTAAAGTATTTGCTTGATGACTCCATGTGTTTCACATATCCTCTCATGAAACAGCATGGTGTTGATAAATGTGTCTACCTCTACTTCCTTGGGTTGTTATGATGATTAAATGAGTTAATTGTGGTAAGTGCTTGAACAGTGTCTATGCGTTGAGATTTTACTTCCTGCCAATTGTCGACCATTTGGCTCAAATAAACTGATAATAATTCTTACAGATATGTTTCTTACACTGACACCTTAATGGGGATGTGGGGTGCAGGTGAACAAGAGAAAAGTGTTTGTATCTTCCTCTAAAGAAAGTGTGGCTTTTGTAAAAATGCTAAAAATGCCTTCCAACCAAGAGACAAAATGCAGCAAGTCAAGGAAGAACTTATTGGCCATACGGGGAGAAAGTTAGAAGAAAAGGGGCCTTAGAGACACTTTCCGGGGCTAGACTGGGACGAGCTACTGCTACTCACTTGCTCTCCTGGTTGCAAGTCTGAGGGGGGGGGGTGGCGGTCCCTTAGAGTTTAAGAGAAAGTGAGAGGCAAGGAAAAGCGCCTGGGGGAAAGAAGAGGCAGTGAGGGGGAGAACTCTGTCCTAAGGGGTTTTAGGGGTGGGGATTTAGAGGCGGTCCCAGGAGAAGATATCAATAGAATATTAATCAGCTTTCCAGGTGTGTTTTTTCAGGCTCCTGTTCTTCATTGACTGATTGGCACCAAGCCAGCAGGTCCTTGGTCAATGCAGCTGTTTCCGAGTTCATCAGTGCATTTCCCTTGTCTAATTTTGCTGCTTTTCTGGGCCTGGAGCTGAAACACAGCTGAGTTTTGGATGTTATCTCTAGGGGTTAATGCTTAAGCTATTCTCTGCTTCTTTACTCCTCTAAGGGGGGTCTAAACCGCAGGACTTGTGATACTCAGAGGAGGAAAGGACAGGGGAAGGTCTGAATCCCATGACCAAGGATAGGAAATCAAGGGGTCTAAACCATTTGACCAGCTAAGGGTGGGTGGTGAGGTCCTCATTTTCCCAGTGTTGCCCATTGCTAGGTGTTGTATTCAGGGTTTCACGAAGAGGAGCCGCAAAGGAATGAGGCAACAACAATACTGCAAGTGGAGGACCCTGATCTCTTCAGGACTGAGGTGCCTTGGAGAGATGAGCTATCCAATATATTAAGCAGGAACATGACACCATGCGTGAGAAACTAACAATCAGAATACAATGTCCAATTTTATTATTTAGTTTTGTAAAACTGATCAGATTGCCCTTGCCCTTTCTGAGACATGACACCACCCCATCTGCTGTCTGATTCCTGACCTGCAGAAAGCTCCAGCAGGGCCAAGCATCGCGTCCTTGAGGCCTTCCCTGGACGCAAGACCACCTTCAGTCATGGGGGCTTGGTCTGACTTTCGCTTCCCCAGGACGGGAACAGAAAGTCACTGGGCGCTCTGGCTCTCCTCCAACACTAGGCACTCAGGGCTTTCCACCCTGGTGGCCTTCTGTACTTGGCCTCTGGCCCTTGCTCTGCTCCTGTCTACCTACCTACCTACCACAGGTATTCAAAGAGAAGTTATTTCAAGGCAATTGTCATGCTTTATTAAGGACAAGTATGTTTAGAATGTATCCTATTTACAAATCCTTGGAAATAAAAGTCAGTTGTTTAACCAACACCAAGCATGTTGTCTTCAGAATGACACAGACGTCACTCTGCTCCTCATGATTAAAGGTCACCTCGGGGTATTTGCATTGTCTCCACCTTTCTGACACTTACTACTCAAAACACGGAACTGAAGCTTTCCTAAGTTAATATTGAAAATTCTTTTATTAATTGACTTTAAAGAGGAAGGGGGGGGAGGAGAGGGCACCATTTGTTGTTGAACATAGTTGTGCCTTGATTGGTCGCTCCCGTGTGACCTGAAGGGACCCAGCCTCGTGTTTCTGGAGGACACTCTGACTGACTGAGCGAACCGGCCGGGCTAATACTGAGTTGTCAGGGATCCTGTGAGTCCGGGGAAGGGTGCGGCCGGCAGCCCGGCGGAGTCCGGATGTGGCGGCCCTCTCTGCCCCCCTGACACAGGTCCAGAGGAGCCGGGGAGGGGCCAGGGAGAGCCCAGTCTGCAGCCCCAGAGGGTGAAGGTAGCAGGTCGTCTTGAGGCGCATTTGAAGGCGAAACATAGTGCTCATATTAATTCAGATTTGAGTTACTTTAAAACTTTAAAGAAAAATTTTGAAAAAAGAACAACATTAAAGTCTCTATTTACTGCTCATACTTCAACTAATAATCGTGTTCTTGAGGCTAGTTATCAAATTTCTTTATCCATCGCTAAAACTGGAGAAAATCACACTATAGGAGAGAATTTAATAAAACCGTCAATATCAGCATTTCTTAAAACGGTTCTTGAAAAAGATGACAAAGATGTAAAAGCTATGCCACTCAGTGACAATACTGTTAGCAGAAGAATAGATGAAATGAGTGAGGATATTGAAAAACAACTTATTGAAAAGCTGAAAACAAGAAAATTCTCCTTGCAAATGGATGAATCAACTTTGAGAGACAGTGAGGCAGTATTGATAACTTACGTAAGATATATTGATAAAGGACATTTTGCTGAAGAAATGTGTTCTGTAAAAGATTAGAAAGCACCACTACCTCCAAAGATATATATAATAAGCTAAAAAACTACTTAGATGTCAATGATATACCAATGAAAAATATAACATCTTGTGCTGCAGATGGTGCTCCCAATATGATGGGCAAGAAAAATGGCTGCTTAAAATTGATGAAAGATGCGAATCCAGAAATGATTCTTGTGCATTGTGTTATTCATAGGGAAAACTTGGTAGCTAAAAACATCTCGCCTGTTCTGAATGAAGTATTACATACAGTAATAAAGTGTGTTAATGCTATTAAAGCTAGTGCCAAATGTGAGCGTCTTTTCAAGCTATTTTGTGAAGAACAAAATGAAGACCATGTGAGACTTTTACTTCATACTGAAGTAAGATGGCTATCTAAAGGAAACTGTTTGAAAAGATTTATGGAACTGTTTGATACTCTTAGTGATTTTTTAAGCGACAAACCTGAAATGAAGTATCTGTTAACAATAGATGGTAAAGCATTTGTGAGTTATTTAGCCGATATCTTTGAAAAACTAAATATATTAAATAAGCAACTTCAAGGAACAAATAAAACTCTTGTCGATGCAAAAGCAAAGATATTTGGTTTCATTACCAATATTGAGTTATGTCAGAAACATATTAACAACAAAAACTTTAAACAGTTTCATTGGCTCTAAAAATGTGAAGTAACTGATATCACTTTACTTGTTATTGTCAATCATTTGAATATTCTATTGGCTGATTTAAAAGAAAGATTTTCTGATTTAAAACAAATTGATTTCCCAACATGGATGATGCAGCCAATGTTAGTGGATTTGTCTGATATATCAAATATGCAGTATCAAGAAGAACTTGCAGAATTGCAAAATGATGAGTCAGTTAAAGCTTTATTTAATATCAAAGGAGTGATGGCACGGCTTTGTGAGGAAACAGAAATCAAATACCCAAATTCAACCAAATGTGCAAGAAAACTATTGCTACCGTTTCCATCTTCATTTTTAGCTGAATGTGGATTTAGTGCTGTAAATGATTTACTGGTAAAAAAAAAAAAAAAGAAATCGGCTGGATATAACACAACGTGGAGACTTGAGACTAAAGCTAACCAAATTGGAACCTAATATAAAATCTCTGTGCAGTAAGCATCAAGCGCAAGGATCACACTAAATTAAAATAATAAATTAATATAGAAAAATCTGTATTAAAATTATTTGGAATTTCAATTTGTTTTTCATTATATGTTTTGAAATTTTACTTACTGTGTTTTGTTAACAATTTTATAGTGATTTCTTCCTAGAACCTATCATTTATGTTTATTAAGTGAACAAATTAATTTTTTAATGTTAAAAATTATGTATGTTACATAGGGGGGGACATAAAAATTTTAGAAAGGTTAAGGTGGGGCATGGCACAAAAAGGTTGGGAAACACTGGTCTAGCACCTTGTAAGCCCTGTAAAAATGCTTGCAAAGTTAAGTGCCTACCTAGGTATTCATTGTTCAAAAATTTTTTTCATTTTAGATTTTTTAATAATGATACTTAAAACCAATGCAACACTCTTGTCCACTATTACCTCTCCATGAGCTTATTTCCTCATGTAGAACTCACCTTAAGTTTCCCAACCCTAAATCCTTTAAAATTTTTCCTACAATGCTTCATCACTGGCTTTGTCTGCCCATTTTTAAATTGCTAGTGGCTTGCATGAGTTACACACTAAAGATTTTTCATGCATAAAATATCTGTCATATAGTTGTTCAAGGACAAAATAGATAATATATGGTAAATACATACCAGAGTGCTGAGCACTCAGTAATGCTCAATAATTCTTACTTCGACACCCTGTCTGCTATGCCTGTTTGAATGATAAGTCTCAGCTAGTTCTTCTGCAGACCAAGACTTGTTTATGACATTTGTATAATAGTGATTTAGAGCCAATAAACTTGGGCCAATAAGAACTGTTTTTATCTATACTATGACAGCAGATGTGTGTGTTTTTCACACCAAGACATTCTCTATTTCTCTGCATACACCAACTGGGGGTCTTAGAAGTCAATTCAATTTTAATGCTTACTACCCCGAGCCAGAGGTAGACCCTGCAGTTGAAGGGCTCAGTCCAACAAGACATTCCCCACTTCAGGTGCCAATGACAAGTCCCAGGTCTCTTATTCTCATGGCCCATTGATCATACATCAGGGGCTCCTACACCAACCTCCTGTGGTTCAGTGATTTGCTAGAATGGCTTATAGAACTCAGGGAAAATATCTTACTCCTATGGGTTTATTATACAGAATATTATAAAGGGTAAAGTGTACAACCAGATAAAGGTCCAGAAGGGTTCTGAGACAAGAGCTTCTGCCCCAGTGCAAAGTGCCTTCTTGGTATGGAGACTCTAACCAACCTGAAAGCTGCTTGAACCCATCGCTTACAGCAGGGTGGTCAATGCTTTTACACCTCCCGCCCACCTCTGTATCTCTGTTAGTAGTAAAAATTTTCTAACCGCCCACCGGTTCCACAGTCATGGTGATTTATAAAGTAGGGAAGTCACTTTACTTTATAAAATTTATAAAGCAGAGTGACAGCAACTGAAAGCATATAACAATAATTACTTACCAAGTACTTTATGTCAGATTTTCACTAAGTTTGGCAGAATAAATCTTTATAAAACAACTTACTATAGTTAAATCTATCTTTTTTTTTATACTTTGGTTGCTCCACTAGTGCACCATGAAAGCTGGAATGCCCCCTAGTAGGCGGTAGGGACCAGGTTGACTACCACTGGTTTACAACATTTATAGCAATTCCATTATGAAAATGTAACTGATGATTTACTCACTCTCCAGCTTCTCTCTCTTCCCTGGAGGTCAGGGGTGGGGCTGGCAATTCCAACCCTCCAATCACATGATTGGTTCCTCTGGCAACGAGTGCCTGCCCAGAGCTATCCAGAGGCCTATTAAAAATCACTTTATTAGCGTAAACCCAGATGAGAGTAAAAAGGGTTTATTCTAAATGACAAAAAATGCTTACTCCTCTCATCCTATCACTTAAGAAAGCAAAAGGATATTAGGAGCTTTTTTTTTTTTTAAAGAGTGCCAGGAACCCAGGGCATGATGAAAAACAATATATGTTCCTTCTACCACAATATTATAGGCAGTGCCCTGAATGTCTACTTCATCTCTTAAATGTGATATGCATATTACTACTGGTTTTACCTATCTTGAGGTTAATTATTTATCAGTTAGTTCTCAGTGAATTTGACCACTAGTCATACTGACTACATAAATATCAGAGTAGGAGTCAAAAACACAAGATAACTGAAAAATGAAATAATTGGAAACATAAACAAAGTGAATTAAAAATAACTTTAGTGATGTAGGTAGTGACATTTTACTTAAACAATCAAGGTTAGAGTTATCTTATAGAAAATAACAAAGAAATAAGTCTTTATAATTTTACCAGAAATAAAAATGCATCTGGAGGAGACTATATTGATTTAAATGGCAATCTCTATGGACAAAACACTCAATAAAGTGTATTTCTCACCTTCCACTAAAATACGTATGCCTTTTTTGCCTTAAATCCTGTTCAAATTGTAAGTTAAATTTTTTTGTGGTTTCTCTATAATAATGTATGTACAAGGAAATATTATGTGCAATTAAAGAAAGATATTCATACTTAATCTGAATTTGTATCAGGCATCATAACTTGGATTGGGGCATTTAAGAAAATGCAATTATTTTTGAGAAAGGTGTACAGCAATGTTTTTATTTTTCCATATTCTGATTGTCTAGCACACATTCACAATAAGGTCTAGGAGAAAATTTGCTGATATGTTGTTGTTTTTTTAATATTTTATTTATTGATTTTTTTTTTAGAGAGAGAGAAGGATGAGGAGCAGGAAGCATCAACTCCCATATGTGCCTTGACCAGGCAAGCCCAGGGTTTTGAACCGGCGACCTCAGCGTTTCCAGGTTGACGCTTTATCCACTGTGCCACCACAGGTCAGGCTGATATGTTGTTAATTTAAAGGTGTGAGGAGTAAAAAATATATATATTCTCCCACCTTCTAATTCTGACTGGACTAATAATCAAATTAACAGGCAGATTAACAGGCAAATATCAAATTTTAATATGTGCATAAGGGAAATTCAGATAAGCATGAAATTCCAGAGGCAGGGATGCAAAATTAAACATATATGTCATTTTGGACAAAGTAAAAATGGGTTTGGGGCTATAAATTTTAAAAGTGAAAATTGTCAATTTATAGGTAGTTGTGGAAGAGCAGAACATGGCAGAATGTACAATTTTTGCTAGGCAAGTTAAAAACAATGGGACACAGGGGATGATCTAGCCAGTAGGAACCTGCTTGAGTCTTCCTATCAAATGTTAAGGTGATTATGATAAGATTCCCTTCCCAAAGCAGATTTTTTATCTTAATCTCTCATTTATTAATCTAAAGACATATATATTTTCTTCTTTCCCTCCACTTCTGATTTCAATTCAGTTTCGGTTTTCGTCTTTCCTTCTGTCTACTTCCCACATTATCAACATTATTTCTCTATAAAAAGTAAAGTATCGAGTGCATTGTTTCTGCATTACTTCTGGCTCAGTGGTTAACAATCTGAATAGTTTCTCCTAAATATAATCATTCCATTTATAGTCTACTTACTTAACTTGATTGAGAACCCAGAAGACTGCAGTTATGATTGACCTCTCCTGTCTTTGTTTATAAAAACACCATCAAGACGGCTTTCTCACTTTCTGCTCCTCAATTATGTGCATCACTGATCCTGTTCTGTTGACAATACTGTCCTACTATTGTACTCCTCATTTCCCAGGAGACTGAAACCAGCATATAGAAAATTCTTACTCTATAGCACAAAAATAAGTCAAGGCTTGTAGACAGTAAATGGTATTTTGTAGTGGCTGAAGAATCATAAACAGTTGGGACCAATCTTTAAAAGTAAAGACAAAACAAAACAAGGAAACACTTTATTATTATTAGAGGATGATGGATGTATATCTGCCTGGGTGCCTGACTCCCAATGGTCTGCTAGTCTACTTATTCTGTAAATTATGCTTTAACTTAGTATAGGCTTATGGAAAATTTTATTTAAATCATTTTAGTAGTTTCCTAATAGCCATCTTGTCTCTAGTGTTCTCCGTTCTTCCATTCACAGCCATTTAATTCCACATAGTATTAACAAATTGATCTAAATAATAAAACAAACAAAAATGTTTTCTCTCACTTTACTACTTAAACAAAAACACAACTACCATCAGCCAACAAATAAACAATCACAAAAATAGTCCCAGCTCCTTGGTTTGGTTTTCAAATACCTATAAATTCTGTTAGTTCATAGTCACTCTCCAGCACAAACACTACATCCTCCCAATTTTGTCACTCTTCAAAAAGTATTATAATATTTTTCTTCTGTCTTTTTAAGACTTGCTTTTGCACACTAAAATTTTATGCTCATTCAAGGACAAACTCAAATAACAACTTTTGGGTACTTCCCTTTATTAATTGATGTGGCCTTAATTACTATTTGCTCCTCCTTCCAAAAGAACCTACATTTTACACGATCTCTTCTGAAACTTCTAACTTATAAGCTGACAAAAACATGCATCTCTTCTTTCTGAGCTCAGAGATACTTGCATTTAGAAGTTTTGTGATATAGTTTTGCGCTTGTAGATAATGCCTATCATGCATGTGTACTGATGTATAAAACTTACAGACCAGTAGCTACTGATATGGGCTGGGTTAGGCTTTGGGAGAGAAATAACATAGAGTGTTCCCGTGCAAGAAGTGTTAGAAACAAACAAACAAACAAAAAACACAAAGCAATTATATAAATTTGAATAGAATGGACTCAGATACTGGTGATATACAAATTCATTGCTTTGATCAGTCTGAAGAGAAATTTATTAAATTGTATCTATAGCCTTAGAAAGTTATATAACATATGATTCAGCAATTTTACTTTGTACTTTTCAGAGAAAATCAAAGTTGATTGCAAATACAATATTCTTAGCATTGTTTATACTGAAAAATCTTTTCAGGTAGTGAGCTGGTACAATTGTTTACATCATTTGTTTCTTGTCTTCAAAAGATTACTATTTATGTTGCCTAAACTCTAATATCTTGAATCTTTATGTTTAATATATATTATTTCTTTTTTACAGTTGCTTTAAGTCATAGGGTAAATTTGGTCATTCTTTCTATATCTTTGCAAGAATTTGAGTCTATTACTTTTATTTTTCCTCTGTATGTAATGACTCTTTTTATTCTTCTTAACTAAAAGTAATGTTCTCATTTTCTTTGGTTTGCAAAACCCTATCTCTTATGTGTTTTGATGCATTTTTCTTTTAATTACCTGGATTGGGATTCTCTGAATTTATCCGATCTAATTTTTCTATTAATTTGGGAGAATTTTTAGCTATTATTTTTTATATATTTCTTCTACCTCATTCTCCTTCTGAAACAAAAATTATGATACATACTTGATATTGTCTTCTTAGATTCTCTATGGTCTTTTCTTTTTTCTTTTTCTCTCTGATTTTCTCAGTGTAGTTTGTATGATTTCCATTGACCTATCCCCAAATTGACTCATTTTTTTTGTTCTGCTTCACCCAGTTTGTTGACAACTCCACTGAAAGAATTTTTTATTTCTGATATCATGTGTTCACTTTTTAGCATGATAATTTGATGTTTTATTAGTTTATTTTGCTCTGATGAATTTTCTTATCTGCCTATCCATTTTGTCCAATTTTTTCACTATTTTCTTTAATATTACTTATAGTTACTTTGAAGACCATGTTTGAGAGTTTCAACATGTCGGCTTAACTGTTCCTGTTTATGTAGACTGTTTTACCTCTTTCTATTGTGTAATTTATTGTTGTTAGTAGGTGTGCTTCATAGTGATTTTGGTGATGTATGCCAAAGAACTATAAACACAAAGTTAAATAACTAGAATGTTTTTACATGAGTGCACCCTTTTTGCAGGCCTCTGGAGTATTAATCAATCTGGATTTTAATTGATATTGGTTGAATTTTATTGTGGCTACAACTACTTTCCATGTGCCACAGGCTTCAAATCCCTTCAGTGGTTGACAACCAGTAACTGCTTTTACACGTGAAGCCTAAAGTGCCAGATGATTTTTCATTAGGATTCTTACTCCACATTCAGTTTCCAGCGTATCTTGCATATCTGTTGTTGCACAGATCAAATCACTCCCCACGCACTTGCTTCTTCTGCGATTCAAAGCAAGGTTGGTGAGGTCAGTAGTGTTCATTCCCCAACAACAGCTAGGGTTCCTTCATATAGGAGGCTCGTAGTGCTGGCAGATTTCACCCTATTACCAGTCGGCCACTACTCTGTGCTTATGTAGGGGTTGGATCACATATAGGCACTGCTAATATATACTTCCTCTCCAATTTCCTCTGCGTGCCTGCACCACGAGGGCTCTCCGGCCATCTTTCCTGCTCGTGGGCACTTCCTGGAGACCCATGGAAAAGGGCTGGGAATGGTTGAGGATCGTTCATTGTATATAAAGCTTCCACCAGTTCAAATGCAGATGCTACCTCACATTTGGCCTTTAAGAACTCACTAAATTTTCGGGTTTTTCCTGCTTATGTCACCTCCTGTGCCTCCTAATGATCTGCCGAAGTTAAAGCGATTCATGTGTGGCCTCTGTCCTCAGAGTAGCTCCTTACTCATTGGAATTCAGTTCACCTGTGCCCTTCAACATCAGTGTCTCTCAAGGTTCAAAACATGATTCTGAAGACTGTAAAGATTCATCTTATTGTTAAGGTAAAAGTGACCTTGTCATGTAGCTTTTCATACTCGAAGTTAATGTAGAGCTCACACATATGTAGGGACTATTGAACATTGTACATTTTACATTCTTTCTTTCTTTTTTTTTTTTTTTTTTTGATAGAGACAGTGGGAAGGACAGACAGACAGGAAGAGAAATGAGAAACATCAATTTTTCGTTGAGGCATCTTAGTTCATTGATTGCTTTCTCATATATGCCTTGATGGGGGGGGGGTCACAGCAGACAGAGTGACCCCTTGCTCAAACCAGCGACCTTGGGCTCAAGCTGGTGAGCCCTGCTCAAAGCAGATGAGCCCGCGCTCAACTGGCGACCTCGGGATTTAATCTTGAGTTCCAGGTATTATTTTGTCTTTTAAAGAGTATAGAAAGTATATATTTTTTATTATTATTTCGGAGATGCTGTTATGAAATGTGTTGTTAATTTGAACCCTATTGAGACTCGTTCTAAGCTGTTAGTGTGCGTTAATTCAAGTTTGCTAAAACATGATTCTTATTGTGTCCACAAAATGCACCAGGTTTCAGTGAGGTTTCTCCACCTTGACTAGTCAGCACTAGAAGGACTTTCAACTCAGTTCTGAGAATTGTTGAACTTCCTTTTCCAAAGCCTTTCTTTGCCTATGCTAATTGGATTTGATCTTATTCACATGCAGCTTGTTCTTGGACAATAGTTCCAAGGGGAAACCCGTTCAGTGTTTTAAAAAGGCTTTCTCTCTGTATCTTCTCCTCGCTGGTCCTCTATCTAGGGAACTACCGGTATGTCTGCTTCCAAACTCTGATTATCTCCACAATTCAGGGAGGCTGCTATTATTACCTCCTGTACCGTTACCTAGAAACTACTTCCTGGCAGAAAGCCAAGGAAATGGTAGGGCTCACCAGGGACCATAAGTGAATCCATTTTTCTGAGGGATTATAGCCATATTTTGCCTATTGTTTGAAGACAGAAATAAGTTGTGTGTTTTTTAATGAATATTTCCAGTTTTCTAGCTGTTCTTAGAGGAAAGTAAGTATGGTGCTAATAACTACATCATGTCCACAAGTACAAACTTTTAATTTGAAATGTTTTGCATAAGAACTTGCACACTCTATTTGAATTTTCTCAAGATAATATGTAAATATTTTGCAAGCTTTTGCTTGACTTTGCAGGTCTGTATAATTTCAAAATTAGTCTCACAGTTTTAGTGAAGTAACTATTACCTATGCTGTGGTTTAATAGGAATCTCAAATTCAAATAAAGTATGAATTAGTGAATAATTGCAACATTTTGTAGACTTTTGTTTTGCTTAACGTTTAGCTTCATAAATGATGCTACTTTATCTTCTAAATTCTATACAACTCTTTATTATCTATCATTTTTAATGTTATTTTTTTGAATAACAATGCAACTTTTTTTTGTATTTGTCTTTCAGTATTAGCCTACAAAAGCGAATATATTTTCTCAACTTTATAAGGCTTATCCAACCATCATTTTGCATAAAAATGTAATGTCAGGAAACCACTCATCATTTAACAGGTGAAGTTTGGCTCATGAAGGTAGTGCACTTAACATATTAAAATGCTCCTTTAAGGCATTACTTAATAAAAAAAATTGAACATACAGAGAAACAAATCTCTGGCACTTTAATTTTACAGAAAATACTATATTAACTACTGATCCTTTGAGAATTTTAGAACAAGAGAAAATATTTCCTCTCCCTAAAAGCATTGGCAACTTCTTATTGGGTTTGGAAAAGCAAAATACACACCCATCAAATAATCATTAATTTATTGGATCATTAGGCAAAAGGCAATAGTTATTTGAAGAGAGTGTACCTCATCCACTTCAGTTTGAAACAACCCATAATTTAGTAAGTTAAAGCAGTGGTCCCCAACGCCCGGGCCGCAGACCGGTACTGGTCCGTGGGTCATTTGGTACCAGTCTGCAGAGAAAGAATAAATAACTTACATTATTTCCATTTTATTTATATTTAAGTCTGAACATTGTTTTATTTTTAAAAAATGACCAGATTCCCTCTGTTACATCCATCTAAGACTCACTCTTGACGCTTATCTCGGTCATGTGATACATTTATCCGTCTGTGGCCCAAAAAAGGTTGGGACCACTGAGTTAAAGGAAAAAATCAGGTAATTGACATCTAATAAAAAAAAGTGTGGTATTTTAAAATATGGCTGTTCAAGTAAGCT
The DNA here is from genome assembly GCF_036850765.1 of Saccopteryx bilineata. Taxonomy (NCBI): domain Eukaryota; kingdom Metazoa; phylum Chordata; class Mammalia; order Chiroptera; family Emballonuridae; genus Saccopteryx; species Saccopteryx bilineata. Next base: position 15,038,036 of record NC_089497.1, read on the forward strand.
AAATTATAAAATTGATACATTGTTTGGTTAAGTTAGTATGGCGTGACACTATAAATAGCATGAAGCTCAAAATGGATCTTTTACCATGAGGCAAGTTTGTTGAAAGTTGTATTAGTGCTTATATGGATGTGCCTGCATTGTTTACTTTATTCATGCAGATACTTTCACAACTTTTATTTGCTTTATATTCATAAGCTAAAGACAATGACCACAAGTAACGTGTTATGAATACCTAGAGGTCATTTAACAATTCTTTATCCAATATCCTGTAACGTTTGGAATAAAATAGAATTCTACATTCCTGATGTGAATTTCCTCCAACAGATTTGAATACATAATACATTTTTTTCAGAAAGGCTACTCTTAAACATAATAATATATAAACTTTAACCAGTTATTCCCTGGACCAAATTATAATATAGAAATATCAATTATTTAAAACTTCTGTTATTGACTTTGTAAATTAGAAAGGAACAAAACAGAGTAAGAATTGGAATATGGTAGTAAAATTCATAGTCAGGAATTTTCAAAATTTTCTACTGTCAGCTACTAATAAAACCCTTAGCTACTCCACTTATTATCCTCAGTGCAACATGAATATCTGCTTTATCTATCATTAGCATTATTTAAGTTTCTATGACTAATGTGCAGGGACATAGATAACAATCTTTTGCCAAAATCATTGTCCAATTCTATAATGATTACAATCTAGTATTTTATCAAAAATAATTGGTTATAGGCCCTGGCCGGTTGGCTCAGTGGTAGAGCATTGGCCTGGCGTGTGGAAGTCCCTGGTTTGATTCCGACCAGGGCACACAGGAGAAGCGCCCTCCCCCTCTCCTTCCTCTCTGTCTCTCTCTTCCCCTCTCTCAGCCAAGACTCCATTGGAGCAAAGATGGCCCGGGCGCTGGGGATGGCTCCATGGCCTCTGCCTCAGGCACTAGAGTGGCTCTGGTTGCAACAGAGCAACGCCCCTGATGGGCAGAGCATCACCCCCTGGTGGGCGTGCTGGGTGTATCCCGGTTGGGCAAACGCGGGAGTCTGTCTGACTGCCTCCCCGTTTCCAGCTTCAGAAAAACATACACACACACACAAAAATCTAGTCTCAGAGCTTTGTACCCAAGGAATAATTTTGAATAAAGAGATGCAATTAATATTTGCTATAGCCAGTGTTTGCAATGTGGACATTGTTAGAATTTTTTCTTCTTGCATATGTTTTGTAAGCATCTTATTTACAGATGAATTGATAGTGCAAATAATTAAAACTGTTTAATTTATATCCCCAAACTTTTGTTAAATTAGCAACCCACAATTAATGAACAATTCTAATCTGCTAAACTATGCATGAAATGCACTAGCTATTGTTTCTAACAAGCCTATCAAGTATGTATTGGTATCATTATTAATATTATTGATGTTATCATTACTATTTTAAAGATAAAGAGATAAAAATATAACTTGAGGGAAATTACACAGATAGTGACAAAATCCAAGTCTGTCTGACAGTAGAGACTTTCCCTTAAGTTTGGCCAGTTGGCTCAGTAGCAGAGCATCTGCCAGGTGTGTTGAACTCCTGGGTTAGATTTCCAGTCAGGGCACAAAAAAGAAACAACCATCTCTTTCATCACCACTCCCCCTCTCTTTCTCGTCTCTGTATTCCTCCTGTAGCCATGGATCAATGATTAAAGTGAGTTGGCCCCAGATGCTAAGGATGGCTCTATGGCTTTGCCTCAGGTACTAAAAATAGCTCTGTTGCAGAGCAATGGAGCAAAGGCCCAGAAGGGCAGAGCATCACCCTTAGGCAGCTTGCCATGTGGATCCTGACTTGGGTTTATACAGGAGTCCATCTCTCTTTCTGCCCTCCTCTCGCCAAATAAAAAAATAAAAAGAAGGCACTTCCTTAATCTTCATACAATATTGCTTTTGATTTTTCCTCAAAGTAAACACGTTACTCAATTAAATTAATGTTGTAAAATGCTAACTGACACAGAATAGATGCTCCATACTAAATAAAATGCTAGTTCCTTTGAACTGTTATTGCAGTCATTGAATTTATATGTTTTACTGACTCTAATGAACACAATAAACTGAGGAACAAAATAGAAACAGAGGCAGGATCACAGGGAACAGATTGACAGCTGTCAGAGGGAAGGGGAAAGAGGAGACTAGATCAATGAAGGTGAAGTGATTAGCAAAAATCATAAATACGTAACATATATATGTGTGTATATATATATATATATATATATAGAGAGAGAGAGAGAGAGAGACAACAGGGTAGCGATAGCTAGAGTGAAGGGGGTGTAGAGTAGGGGGATGGAGAACAAAACGGGTAAGTGGGGGTAGAAAGAGATGTTCCATGAAGCATTGGGAGGACACATTGAGGTGTTTAGAGGGTGTTATACTGAGTGGGACACTTGAAATCATGTCAACACAATAAATAAAAATTAAAATTAAAAGATTTAACTTTTCAAAAAAAAAGTTACGATGATCAGTGACATTAGAAATAAAATGCATCCAAAAAAAAATACTTCTTTTGACCTTTATCTCATTGCAAAATATGTGCACAGTTTTCAACTGTCATTTTGTCTTATTCATATTTCATTCTCTTTTAACTGCCTTATATTCATAAGTCATTCTCTTTATATCGGGTATTAGTTATTTCATGTAAGACAGGAGTAATTTGATGAGCAATTCAGTCTTATTTTTGCAAGGTTACTAAAAGACATGTGTCTTAGAAATTTGTCTGAACTTATTTAAGTGATCTCATTTCAAGTGTAACCCAATCAAGGCTCTTCTATATTACTATCAAAATTCTGATGCCTAATAGTTTTTGAGAAAATATAAATAATAATTGCTATTTTTTTGTTTCTCCCAAGCAAATGTGCACCTATTATCTTTGATATGTTGCTGTTGATACCTTGAAATTGACATGCTTTAATAAAAGGATATATATTCTATAAACACATGAAAAATTAAATATATTTACAATGATTATAATAGTAAAAGGGGAAACATGATAACAATAAGTACAATATTTGGATTCAAAAAGTAATGGACTCAAAGCCAAAATTACTTCTTAATGGTTTTATGATATTAAATAGTTATTAATATTTTTAAAGCATTTCTTTCTTCCTCTATATTAGAAAACTGTATAATTTTATTAATCACTGTTACCTTAATAATCCAATTAAAAGTAAAAAAAAAAGAAAACATAATTGTAGATGGGTATTAATAAGGCATTAAAAAAGTATAATAAATGATATTTTTGAAAAGAAACATTTCAAGTAAATAATCTGTTTTCAGTTGACCTTGAGAGAACAATCAATGTTATGTTACAATTTCTGCTCCTTCATTTGTCTTTGTTGGTGAAAAGGGGCTGTCATAGATTGAGAGGGTCAAGCTCATAGCAAATTTAATTCATCTCACTTTATCTCTGGTTTGAACAGGGTTTCAGAGGATGAAATATTAAATGTGTAGAACCAAGGTAATTCTTCTTTGTATTTGATGAAAAGTTTATAATTCCTTGTTTGTTTTTGATACTTAACATGATCATAAAGTAGACAGAACTTGAGAAAAGGGATGATTGTTTCAGCAATAAAGTCATGGATGACTTTTTTTATCATTCGTATCTTTAAATGTCTTGACATTTCAGTTAGAATTGTGAGTTATCAATTGTCATTAAGATAGAGAAATAGATATTATCAGCTTGTATGTACATTATAAAATACTTTGAAAATACATTAAAAGTATGTACATTTTATTTGTAAGTCCCCTAAAGCATCACACACTGAAAAATTTAGGGGCGTTCATAAATGTAACAAAAGCTAAAATTTTTTAACTATTTTCTGAGATAATTATTCTTATTTATATGTTAGCAGCTCAATAAAAGGTTTGGCCTAATATATGTGATATAATTTATTTCTAAATCTCAGTATTGTTTAAAGATATTTTGATTATTACTCAGTGATACTGCCTTAGTAGATTTGCTAAAATAAATGTAATTTTAAAAATTAAAGAATTAGAATTTCTCAGGAACATTTATTTCATTCGATATTTTCAATAAAACCTATGGAAGTAATGTTTATAATATAATATTTGTTTTTATAATAAAGACATGTATATAAGCATATTTAAGGTATAAAAAAGCAGTTGTTAATTATAAATGTTTTTATTTTGTAATTCAACAAAATATAACTGTCCATTAAATTAGCAACAATAATATAGAGTAAGGATTAAATTAATTTACCTCTACTCAGCCATATGAATATATATATATGAATATATCTCCAATATATATATGTATGTGTGTGTATAGAATATATATATTCTAAAAGGTTCTCAAATTTGATAATATATCAAAAACAAAAGGCTGCCTGTCCTGTAGTGGTGCATTGGATAAAGCATAGACCTGGAATGCTGAAGTTGCCAGTATAGAAACATTGGGCTTGCCTGGTCAAGGCAGATACAGGCAACAACTACTATGAGTTGATACTTCCTGCTTCCCTGTCCCTTTCTCTCTCTTTTTCTCTCTCTCTCCCTCTCTCATCACTTCTCTCTAAGAATCAATAAGTAAAACAAAACAAAACAAAGGCTGTGGAAGTTTTATTAGTGCCAAAGACTTGAAACAAAATAGATTTTAAGAAAAAAAAGGATAATAGAATAGTTATAAAAAAGTTACAAAGTTATAAAAATAGTTACTAAGAAAGCACAATAATCCTAAAGTGTATACACAAAATGAAATAATTTAAAAATGCAAAAATGAAAACATAAATAGACCCACAGTGGAGACTTTAAAACTTTTTTTTTTTTTTTTTCATTTTTCTGAAGCTGGAAACAGGGAGAGACAGTCAGACAGACTCCCGCATGCGCCCCACCGGGATCCACCCGGCACGCCCACCAGGGGGCGACGCTCTGCCCACTAGGGGGCGATGCTCTGCCCATCCTGGGCGTCGCCATGTTGCGACCCTCCTGGGTGTCGCCATATTGCGACCAGAGCCACTCTAGCGCCTGGGGCAGAGGCCACAGAGCCATCCCCAGCGCCCGGGCCATCTTTTGCTCCAATGGAGCCTTGGCTGCAGGAGGGGAAGAGAGAGACAGAGAGGAAGGCCCGGCGGAGGGGTGGAGAAGCAAATGGGTGCTTCTCCTATGTGCCCTGGCTGGGAATCGAACCTGGGTCCTCCGCGCGCTAGGCCGACGCTCTACCGCTGAGCCAACCGGCCAGGGCCTAACACTCTTCTTTTAATGAATGATATTAGTAGACATAAAGTAAGCAAGAATAGAGAAAAAATGATTAACAATGCCCCACTTAGATTTCATTATATTTTTGAAACATTCTACTCAGCAAGAATAGAATATGAATTTATTTTAAACATATATGTACATTCTCTAAGGTAGACTGCATTCACTGAATATAGAACAAGATTTACAGTTAGAAAACAGACAAACTTTGATGAATATAAAGTAATTAATATTAAAAAGAATGCTCTTTGATCATAATGAAATTAAACTGGAGTCAATAACAGAATCATAATGGGAACATCTTTATATATTTAGTAACTAATCAACATTAGGAGTAAATATTTGCAAATAACATCAGACAAAGTTCTCATATCTAAGATATGTAACAAATTCTCATAATTAATAATAAAAAACATACATTGCAATAAAATGGGCAGAAAACTTGAACAGGCACTTTTACTCAATAGAATATATGGAAGGCAAAAAAGTACATAATTAGTTCTTACAGAGATATAAACTAGTACTCCATTAGCCAACACAGAAATATAAATTAAACCTACAATGAGTTATTACTATATACTGTCTACAATGATTTAAGTGAAAAATACTGAAAAAGCCAAGTCCTGACAAGGCTGCGGAGCAACTGAATCTCTCATGCAAATCTGGTAGACTGCAAGCTGGCACAGCCACTCTGAAAGAATGATGGGCAGTTTCTTATGAAGTTAAATACACACATATCCAAGAATCGCATTTCTTGGTATTTATTGAAGAGATATGGAAACTCATATTTCTATAAAAGCCAGTATACAAATGTGCATAATAGTCCTATTTCTATTCATATTTTCCAACACCTGGAAATGACCTAAATGTCCTTCAGTGGGTGAAAAGACATAAACTTTGGTACATCCATATAATAAAATACCACTTGTATTAAAGGGAATTGGCAGTTAATATTTAATTCATACAGCTTGGGCAGATTTTAAAATCATTATTCTGAATTTTTTTTTAAATGAAGAAGCCAGTTTCAAAAAGCCACAAACTACATAGCTACATATATAGTTTATATGATGATCTTGAAAAGGGAAAATTATGGTGAGGGAGAACAAATCAGTGATCCTTAGGAATTACGTGTATGTGGGCTTCCAATCAAGATGGTGGCATAACTAAAACAGTACTCAGATTCTCCCACAACCACATCAAATTTGCAACTAAACCTCAGAACAGCCATCATTCAGAACTGAGTGAAATCTAATGGAATGAAAGTCCCACAATAGGGATATAAATAAGAAGCCACATCAAGACTGATAGGAGTGCCAAAGATGCTGAATTCGGGCTGGTCCCACACCACCCGCAGTGGTTTAAAATCAGAAAGCTTATCTGGGTAGTGAAGTGTTCCCCTGAGGAGAGAGAGGTCTCACCTCATCAGGCCTGCAGCCCAGGGTTTCAGTGCCAGGAAGAGAAGTCTCCATAACTTCTCCACCGTATTTTTTTTTTAAAGAATACTTTTTAAATTTTATTACAGAGACAGAGAGAAAGTCAGAGAGAGGGATAGATAGGGACAGACAGGCAGGAATGGAGAGAGATGAGAAGCATCAATCATTAGTTTTTCGTTGCGACACCTTAGTTGTTCATTGATTGCTTTCTCATATGTGCTTTGACCGTAGGCCTTCAGCAGACCGAGTAACCCCTTGCTCAAGCCAGCGACCTTGGGTTGAAGCTGGTGAGCTTTTGCTCAAACCAGAGGAGCCCGCACTCAAGTTGGCAACCTCGGGGTCTCGAACCTGGGTCCTCAGCATCTCAGTTAAACACTATCCACTGCGCCACTGCCTGGTCAGGCTACTCCACAGTCTTTCTGACAATTATCAAATATATTTAAACTGACTTCTTCCAGTTACTGTCAGTTCATGCTATGTATTTCATTCATATGTTTTAACACCATCCATAATTACCTGTTTTGTTCACATTTATATGTTATTCCTAGAAAAATATAAATTTCATGATGTCTGTCATTAACTGTAACACTGCAGGGGTCCAGGACTTATATCTCCCGAGCCAGATGTGGCTCTTTTGATGGCTGCATCTGGCTCACAGACAAACCTTTAATAAAAAAATAACATTAAAAATATAAAACATTCTCATGTATTACAATCCATTCATTTCCTACCGCTCATGTTCATGGTTGCGGGTGGCTGGAGCCAATCACAGCTGTCCTCTGGGACAACACCAAATTTTTATTGGCTAATGTATAACATACCATGGGTCATTGTATGGCTCTCATGGAATTACATTTTAAAATATGTGGGGTTCATGGCTCTCTCAGCCAAAAAATTTCCGGATCCCTGACTGAGAGGAATGCCTGACACATAGAAGAGAGATGTTAGAGCATTAATTTTATTTTGAATTCCATTCACCTCAAATTTTCTACCAGATAGCTCAACATCGAGTGATTCTGAATATACAGTACGAGGGAAAAAAAAGAAGGAATAAATTATAATTTTAATAGTGTTTATAATTGAGAGAAAAAAGTGAAATGATTAAAATATGCTCCATCAAAATTGAACTCTGTAAAAAATCAAGACTGGTCCTGACAGTTGGCTCAGTGGATAGAATGTTGACCTGGTGTGTGGACGTCCTAGGTTTGATTCTCAGTCAAGGCACACCTGAAAAGCAACCATCTGCTTCTTTTCCCCTCCCTTTCCCCTTCTCTCTCTCTCTTCCCTTCTCACAGCCAGTGGCTCAGTTTGTCTGAGCATCAGCCTCAGGAACTAAGGATAACTAGCTTGATTTCAGCATCAGCCCCAGAGGGGGGGGGTTGCTGGGTGGATCCCAGTCTGTGCGCATGTGGGCGTTTATCTTTTATCTCCCCTCTTCTCGCTTTAGAAAAAAAAATGTTAAAAATTAAAATTATATTTATATTGGTATATAATAAAAATTGAATTTATTGTAAATTTTGCTATATTTAATACATACTAGCTGACTTAGGAGTATTGATTTTCTTTTCATATAACCTAAATAAGCCCTAATGTCTAAACCTAGTATTCAAACACATCAAAATTCTCACTGCTATGACATAGCTTGCTTGCAACAGCAAGGACACAACTCTAGAATTAGTGACACCATTTTTCTCAGAAATATGCTTTCTTTTTAAAATACTCTGCTGAGTATACTTCAAGTGATTTAATCAGAAAAATGACTCAGGGAATTGGCTTTAAACAAAATATCACAAAGTAATTATTTGTTTAGAATAAACTACTTAAATTTTTTTTTCCTTAAGGGTTAAAAATTAATAAAGAAAAGTTACTAAAAAATAATTCTCTTGGATTCATATATATATATATATATATATATATATATATTTCCCTAGAGACAAGGGCTTCCTCCTCCCTTTTTAACACCCAGATGAATCTGTCATCTCTTTTATTTAAACAGGCAACATTGAAGATTCTTAACAATACCTCTGACCCCTGAGAAACAGGATATACAGCAGACCATTAATTAGTTGTTTGAAATGAAGGGATGTGGCACATTGAGCCATGCTTCTCTGCTCCATTGCACAGAATATCCTCACCACGTTGTCCATTTATATTTCTGACGACTCCCAAAAAGCCAGTACCCTTGAGAAACATCATAAGTTAGTAAGCTTGATTGATGTACATTAAGCATTCAATGACTTGTTCTATCTGGAGTATTTCTCTTTTTTTGCACGAGGGAAGGATGGTCAAAATATGTATCAGACCTTGAATCAAATTAAAACCCGGAAGATTTCATTGCAGGGCTGCTTTTTGTTTCATACATAAATTTACATAAAATTGAGTGACTGAAGATTTCATATCTGTTTCAATTTTCCTTCCATTCTAGACATTGTGAAATGAAAGTGGTTTCATAGAACACTGCTTTCATTGTTTCAGAAAGTAACACAATGAACTTGGCTATTCTCTAATTTTAGTTGAGGAGACACTATTGTTCTTGGTGAATTTTCCCTGCTTATAAATTTATAAATTATTCACATCCATAAGTCACTAAAAAAAACCAAAAACCATAAACTGAAAGAGTATTATCAAGAGGCAGCAAAACAATGGTTGGGATGCCTGCCTTTTCATAATGTTTCTATTGATCATTTGACCTTCAATAAACAGAATTTCCCTTACATAGACTAATTCCATAATAATAATAATTATGATACTGAGGATCATAAAGAGAGGTACTTTTAAGTCACTTTTGGGGTCATATTTTTTTCACAATTAAGCATTAAAAGTATTCATAATGTTAATACTTAGCTATGTTAAAAATACAATTAATTAGTGATATTTAAAAGTTTGGGGCTAAGGTAGTTATTAAACACATTTATAAAATGAGATGTTAACTCAACTCAATGGTTTACATCATTAAAATCTAAAAATTTGGCAGTTCTAGAAAAATTAACTGATACTCTTAAAATATAATATTTTTTATTTCCTAATAAAGCTATTCTTATATTAGGAAATCAAAAATATTATATAATAGTAGCTTTTGTCTTAAATGTTTTATGTTAGCTTACTTTACTAATTATGTAGGGTTGAAATTTGAACATATCCCTCTTAGCATTGTTGTTATATAAGGAATTCACTCTTTTGGGCCCATCTACTGCTCTTTTTCATTTCAATATTTTGTGTGTGTGTGTATGTGTGTGACAGACAGAGAGAGTCAGAGAGAGGGACAGATAGGGACAGACAGACAGGATGGGAGAGAGATGAGAAGTATCAATTCTTCGTTGCAGCACCTGAATTCATAGATTGCTTTCTCATATGTGCCTTGACCTGATGCCTACAGCAGACTAAGTGACCCCTTGCTCAAGCCAGCCACCTTGGGCTGAAGCTAGTGAGCCTTGCTCAAACCAGATATGCCCACGTTCAAGCTGGCAACCTTGGGGTTTTGAACCTGGGTCCTCCACGTCCCATATCAACGCTTTATCCACTGCTGCCACCAACTGGTTAGGCCCATTCCAATAATTTTGATCAATTTCTTTCAATATTAGAAATTAACTGTTAAAAATTCTCAGATATCTCATATCTTAATTGTTGCTTTTTTTTCCTTATTGGGATCATTAAGTTCATTATTATTACTGTAGTACCCTGTTTCCCTACCTGTTTTGTATTACAGTTTTCTTCTACAGATACGTTTGGTAACTATTTTATTTTTTCTGTTTGGTGTTTAGAGATTTCTCAGTTTCTTAAGATAAGATGGATGCGTGTCTTTTCTGTTCAAACATAACCTAAGGGAGCAAATATACTTTTATTTTTTAATTATTCAAAAAGGTTAGTCTTATGAGCTGCTAGCTCATTATCTGTTTTATTCTATTCCTTCCTTCAGTTGAACTGAATAAAAATGTTTGGGAAGGTGAATACTAAAAAGTAGAATAAGTTATCTTTTTAAGCAAATGGAACTCATCTCACACTTTACAACAAATACTAAAGGATAATACAGCATCCATTTTTAAATTTGCTAAAAAATTTTTCTCAAGTGTTAAGAATTATAAAGAATTTTTTAATGTACTGTATAACCCATTTACCAGCTATTGTGGAGATAGTTAATGCATGACCTAATTAATGGGAGTTGAGAGAGCAAGAATAAAACAAAACAAAGTATATGCACCAAGAAAGCCCACTTATATCTACTTCAGCGCCCAAAGGTGAAAGCTGAGACTCTAGAACACTCCCACCTCCTTTCCCAGTGACTAGACATAGGATTCGGAATGAAGTAGCACAGTGTCTATGCAATATTTTCATACATCGTGTCTTTATTTCCTCCTATAATTTGATAACCTCTAAAGCAGTTTTTCAGTTGCATTTATCTCTGTAGCTCTGGGCTTAACAGAGCGCCTTGGCCTTTACATGCAGATAGGAAGAATGGGAGCAACGAGGAAAGGGGAAAGAGGAGGTGTAACAGGAGGGAGGGAGAGAGAAAGGGCAGGTAGAAGCAAAATGGCACAATAGGTTTTTCCCTCATAGAGCTATGAAGACAAAATGACAAAAAGAATGTGAAATGCCAGCAAAAAGATACATTTTAATAAAAGCTTATATATATATATATATATATATATATATTAGCTTTTGCTCTATGCTGGGCAGCCTTGAAAATAAATAAAGAAGTTATATATATAAATTTTATTTAATTCTTACAATACTCTTATGAAGTTATTATTATTATTATTATTGAGAGGGAGAGAGAGAGAGAGAAACAGGGACAGACAGGAAGGGAGAGAGATGAGAAGAATCAACTCATAGTTGTGGCATTTTAGTTGTTCATTGATTTCTCATATGTGCTTTTCTCATGCCAATGATTTTGGGGTTCAAGCCAGAGACATTTGGGTTTAAGCCAGTGACCATGGGGTCATGTCTATGATCCCATACTCAAGCCAGTGATCCTGCACTCAAGCTAGTGAGTCCGTGCTTAAGCCAGATGAACCATGCTCAAGCCGGCGACCTCCAGGTTTCAAATCTGAGTCCTAGGCACCTCAGGTTTATGCTCTATCCACTGCACAACCACCTGGTCAGGCTGAAGTTAGTATTATTGCCTTTATTTTTCAGATGAAGAAATTGAGTCATAGGCTGGAAGAGTAAACATCTCACAGTTACAGAGGTATGAAGTGGCAAAGATAAGATTTAATACAGTCTGTTTAACTAAAGAACACATTATCCTAACATGTTCTCTTAAAACTATTGCTATTGTTTCACTTGATTTTGAGAAAATTATACATATAAATTAGTTTAAATAAAACTAAGAAGTTAAAGTGGAGACTTATTTTTGTTTCTTTTCAAACTTTCTACGATTTAACAAAAAAAGAAGATAAAAAAAGAAATGAGATAGCTAGATGATAAAAAGAGAAAGAATTCTCCCATTATCTGAGATCAATTTGAGTAACTATCTTTGATTTTAAATATTTATTTTTGATTATCAAAATGTCCCAGATGCCAAGTTGGCATTATGAAATGCCTGACTAGTTCTAGCATCAGTTATTATTTTTAAGTACCCATTATTCTTTTCTAGAATATTTTTCAAGTCAACTCATTTGGTAGAGATGATTTCCAATGAAGCTAAAGAACAGTTATGTATATTCTAAAGAACCTGGAAATCAATTTCCAACATTAGATAATTTAGTTCTTTTTTTTTATTGTAGGTCATATATACACATGGATGTCCAGACTTGGTAAGGTATACAATGGAAACTTGCTTAGATCCCTAGTCTCCATCTACCTCCATGAGAGCTTATAAATGTAGCCTATAGAAGATAAAACTATAGATATATTTTCTCTATTACATTTTAATTTACAACTCAAAAATCTTACATTATGAATTACTGACTTTCAATTTTATATGCAAATATTTCCCTATAGTGGATCATTACCAGTCCAATCAAAAGAAAGATAACAACATAATAAACTTTGTACATGCACATATTTGATAAAATAACCTTTGTGTCCCTGCTTAACCTAATTCTCTTTTATCTCAAAAGGGACTGTGTAACTAAATTTAAGGCTCACATTCCCATTTTTTAAGTAGATTTTCTTATAGCTATATAATATATGGTATGCTTGAATTTTTCAAGATTTATATGAAAAAATTTATTTTTTTTTTGCATTTTTCTGAAGTTGAAAACGGGAGGCAGTCAGACTCCCGCATGTGCCCGACCGGGATCCACCTGACACGCCCACCAGAGGGCGATGCTCTGCCCATCTGGGGCATTGCTTTGTCACAACCAGAGCCATTCTAGCACCTGAGGCAGAGGCCACAGAGCCATCCTCAGTGCCCCGGCCAACTTGGCTCCAATGGAGCCTTGGCTGCAGGAGGGGAAGAGAGAGACAGAGAGGAAGGAAAGGGGGAGGGGTGGAGAAGCAGATGGGCACTTCTCCTGTGTGCCCAGGCCGGGAACCGAACCCGGGACTCCTGCATGTCAGGCCGATGCTCTACCACTGAGCCAACCGGCCAGGGCTAAGATTTATATAAATTTTATTGTATTGAATATATCTACCTCCAAGTTATTTTTTCCTTTAACATTGTGGATACATTCTATGTTCCTTTAAATACACTCAAACTTCTCCCATTAGATAATGACTTAAATCTGTAAGTAAAAACTTGGAAATCCCTCATGCCTCTTCAGCTACACACTTGTCTTTTTCTTCTTATCTATCAAATGTTTGGTAAAGATTTTTTGGTAAATGTTATCATCATACACTTGAGAGGGGAGAAAGTAGAAGAAAGTAGGAGCAGGGGCTTGAAATGTCTGTGATTTCACACCTCAGGGTTTCTGACTGAGGGAGGAAGGGCTGACTGAGAAAGTTTGAAAAGTAACAAACCACAGCTGTAACCCCTTATCAGTTCCCTGAAATAAACTTGCAATACCTGCAAGAAAAATGGGATATGTGAATAGTCAAGGACAGTCATGTAAGACACCAGGCACTTGTCATGTGGAAACTAAGACTGTAAAGTTATAAAAGATGCAGAAAAACTAATCTTGGGGAGCTCGTGCTTTGATGTACTAGCCCAATGGTTCTCAAACTTTTCAAAGTCAGGGTGCATTTAAAATCCTACAGATAATTGCAGGCACACTACATATTGAACAAATTTCTGAGAAATATGTTATAATAATTAAGTAAAATATTAAAGAAAAAATATAAAGTTCATGCATGCTTTTGTGGTAATTAAATGAAATAAATACAACAAAATTAAATTTATTCTGATATTAAAATATTTTTATGTTACATTTCTTGAGTTATGCTTTTTAGAATTTGTAAAAAAGAGGAGTTAAAAAATAAAGAAAAAAAAACAAAAAAGTTATCTTTTTATATATATAGATACATCCTTAGTAAGATTTAGTAAATGCAACAGGTCCTGGCACAAATGTGTTAAGTTTTTTCATTCTTGTGTTTATGAGAAACTCGAGCCTGATGTGTCCTAGCAATTTTTTCAGTCTTTGGGCATATATTTGAAAGGCAAATTCTCATTTCCTCGTCAATACATTGAAGAATTCCTCTCTTTTTACTCTTAATTGTGTTGAGTGCAGAAAACCCCCACCATACATATCATCTTAACTTTACACCAAACAAAGGATAGAAGAAACTTGCCTCCAGTCTTTCTGGGGAACATGGGGAATAGTGTAAACAATCCAGCACCACAGCTTAACAGCCTTTTGCAACCTAATCAGGCAAGTGAGGTGGGGGGTTGGGCAGACTGTCAGTTTACAGCTAATTCCCCACACCTCTGTACCCCCAAAATCTAAACTCCAAAAACCCTGTTGGTTTTTTGGTCCCCAACAGCACATATTTCTCTGGAATACCATAAGGTGCACCTGGAAATCTTCTAGGGTGCACCAGTGTGCCCTGGCACACACACTTTGAGAACCACTATACTAGCCCCACTAACTACTGATAAATTCTCCCTTCACTAAGTTGCTGGGGTGCCTATTACCCCCCATTTGTGGGTCAATTCCTGCTTTCCCCTTGCCTCCCACTTACCTGATGTTTTACACTGGTCAGTTTTCATGAAGTACTACATTCAATGGATACTTTTAGATATCCCTTATGTAAATTTTAAACTTTATTCACAAATAATTATGAGTGCTCTCTTCTTAATAAAATCTGTTCTGATCAGCCTATTCTAATTCCTAATACAGATGCCTTGGATTTTGCACTTGACCTTAATATCTGGTTCCTAGTTGTTTTTTTCCCTTATTGCTAATCACAGATTCCCTAGATGAGGCACCACTTCTAGTAATCCCTATCACAAAATAATGACTAGGCTTGCAACCAGATTCCCAAAACCTAGTGTTTCTATCTTTTTCTCCACCATTCATATCATTCAGCTGGTACCTTAAAATAAGAGAGCTTTAAAAATCAATAGTAATCTATTCAAACTGGCTTCCACTTAAGAAAGACTATTAAAAAAAACCCTACCATTATAGAGTACTATTAAATCTTAAATTTAGATAGTAGATTCAAGTGTTCTCTTCTTAGACCAGAAGTCACTGTAAGAGTTTAACAAACAGGGTAGGGGGCAGCTCTGAGGGCAGTCGGTGCCTCTGAGGTGATTTGGTGAAGAATGTTGAGAGCACCACTGCCAGGCAGCCAAATGGCCATGGCAGTCCAGCCACAAAACACAGATTCTCTGTTTTGAAAATTATCAATATAAACACTTGGTTAAAAGAGAAAAGTCACCAGTACTCAAGGAAAGATACGTTTTTATTGAAAATTCATAACAACTAGTTTAACCAGGCGGTGGTGCAGTGGATAGAGCATTGAACTGGAACACAGAAGAACGAGGTTCGACTCCCTGAGGTCACTGGCTTGAGCATGGGCTCATCTGACTTGAAGCCCAAGGTCTCTGGCTTGAGCAAAGGGTCACTTGCTCTACTGTAGCCTCCTGGTCAAGGCACATATGAGAATGAACAATTAAGGTGCCACAACAAACAATTGGGGCTTCTCATGTCTCTCCTTTCCGGTCTGACTGTTGCTCTATCTGTTTCTTTCGGTCACACACAAAAAACAACAACAACAAAATGAAAAACAACTATATTTCCATGAAAATGAAAACCAGTCAATGGTAGAGAATGTATACTGTAAGGTCGGTGGATAATGGGGGATGATCACGTGGGGAACCCAGGCCCACAAACTTTGGCTAGGACCACCCACAACCAAGCAAGCCAAAAGAGGAACCCTTTGGAAAAAAGTGACCATCTGCCAGCCAGTGAGATTTCACCATGTCATATTAGCCCGACTTCCTTAGAGGACCCCTTTAAATATCTCCCACGCGGTTTAATCCTTGCGACTTCCCTGGCCTCCATCTTTCCTCAGGGCCAGGGAACCTCGCCAGGCGGGTGGGATGCGCGCACTGTACTCAATAAAGACTTTTATTATTCCACACTTCTTGGCTTCGGCCCCTTCTTTCCTTCTCAGCGGGGAAAAATACCTTACATATACCTCTTAACAGTTATGTATACTTTGGAAAATTACATATCTTCTTTTAGCCTTGATATCCTTATTGGTAAAATTAAAATGTCAGTAACACCTATTTAGTTGAGATATTGCAAGAGATTATTAATTTCAAGCATGCAAATGTTTAGCCAAAAGCTTATATTATGATAAAGTAATGATAAATGCTCATTCCTATTATTGTTTTAATTTTTGAAGAATGGTGATTCTACTTTCCCGGATAGAGAAATAATATATTCTGTGTTCCCACATTGTTATCTTTAAATTAATCTTGTATGGGGTTATGTCTCTTCTGTGATGTCTTACAAAATTATGTGACTATTAAGTCAAATATGAAAATTATATATATAGGATTTAGTCTTGTATACATAAAAAGTAGCAGATAAATAAATAAATCCTTTAAATCAGAATAAATATACACAGAATAACAAAAATGTGATCATATACTTCCTTATGTAAGATATTCCTCTCACCCTTAGGTTTGTTTTATATTTTAAATTATGTAATGTTCCTCTTTATAAGAATAGCACTAAGTAAACACAAATTAATATCTAGTGTGTATTCTGCAATAGCTGAGGCTCAAGGGTTTTTTTAAGAAAAAAACAAAGCAAGACAACATGACCAATCAAACAAATACACATTAAAAAAAATCAATTTTCAATAGAGTACAAGCCCTAAAGAATTTGCATTGGAAATACTATAAAATTTCTATGATTTTCTTAGTTACATATATTGATCATGTTTATCTTTGCCTGTGTGATTTAGAAGAAATAATATTTTAAACAATTCAATTTGTTGCAGGTTATTTTCTGCCTGACCAGGCGGTGGTGCAGTGGATTGAGCGTCGGACTGAGATGTGGAGGATCCAAGTTCGAGACCCTAAGGTCGCCAGCTTGAGCGCGGGCTCATCTGGTTTGAGCAAGGCTCACCAACTTGAGCCCAAGGTTTCTGGCTTTAACAAGGGGGATCACTCACTCTTCTGTACCCCCCCCCCCGGTCAAGGCACATATGAGAAATCAATCAATGAACAACTAAGGAGCCACAACGAAAAATTGAAATTTCTCGTCTCTCTCCCTTCCTGTCTGTCTGTCCCTAGCTGTCCCTCTCTCTGACTCTCTCTGTCTCTGCCACAAATAAAAAAGGTTACTTTCTTAGATCTTCCTTCCATATTTTATTCATTAAGTAATCTCTCTCTTATTGGGCATTCTTTCTGACATTTTTCCATTGGTGAGCATTATCTCTCCTTATTCAGATAGAAATTCATTGAGATTGCCATGTCTTTCCACTCTTGAGCTCAGTTACTTTGAATAATAGACACACATAACCTGGAATTCTGCCAATCAAACAAACATTTCATATAATTTTATTAACATATATGTTCATTTACAGAGTGGCTTTTTAATATATTCACATTTTGATAATGTATGTGACATATATATTCTTCCTGAAGAAATATTTTATTTTTAGAAAAGGATGAAAAAATGGTTTTATTGAATAATTTTAAATATACATCTATTTTAAAGTAAGAATTATCTCAAAATATCCACAACCAGTTCGTCAAAGAAGACTTGTATCTTAAATTTTTCACTGTATTCATTCTGTTATGATAACCATCTATTATGCATTTTCTTTTCTACTAAACAATAGAATACTGAAAAGAAAAATTATGCTCTATTAAATTCATTGTGCCTGGCAAAGTATATCTGACAGCATTGTGCCTAAGTTGTGTGTCCATTTATTCTCACTTTGGTACAATCAAAACCATTTAGGAGAGTTCTAGATTAAAGCCATAAAAACACATTTAGTGTAGATAAAATTTTAATAAAGAAATGGGAGGAATAATGCCATAAATATAAATTAAAAAGCATTTGCCACAGTTTTTCTCTAAGACAGAAAATAGAACAATGCATAAGAAAAAAATATTTTTTACTGTGAGATGATGCATTTGTTATATTGATTATTATATAATAATTAAAACCAAAACATATTGTTAAATGTCCTTCACTTCAAATTTTTAAAAAATCTACCTATTGTTGTTTATCTTTTCCTAAGTTATAGAAGTAAAACATTAATCAATTATTTTCTGACATTAATTAAAGGGATAGTTAGAAGGTGATTTATATCCTCTGGCTTTGTGCTGAACAGCTTGGATACTAAACAAATGTATAATTTGGACAGATCACTTATTAACACATTATTTTAGAATTACGATCTTCTCAATTATCATTTTTCTTCAAGTTGATTTATGGCATGGCTATTCTCAGCATAGCAAAGATCATTTGGAAATGGATGCATACACTGAATCCAATCACTCTTCTGGTAAGAAGCCCTCCCATTAGTCCCCAGCTCACTGTGGCCCTTCCCCTGGCATGCAGGGGACTGTGTGGTTGTTCTCAGGGCCGTCTCTCTCACCTCCTGTTCTTCATCCTCTTGGCCTCAATCAGTGGTTTCCATTCACGTCCTTGAATATGTCTGACCTCCTTCCACCTCACAGCTTTTATATTTATGTGTATTGTCTATGGTTTGAATTTTTCTCCCTTATGTAGTTGAATTTTTCATTACTTTCTTCAGATCTCTGCCCAAATGCTTCTTTATCTAAAATAGCAACCCACTTCATCCCAGGATTTTCCATACTATTTAAGCAGCTTCATTTTGCTGCAAAACATTTATTACCCTTTATACAATATACATTGACCTGTTATGTGCTGTTTGCTCCCAGGTGCATGTTAATTCCATGAAATCATGGATTTGTTTCTCAGCTGTGTTAGTAGCACCTAAGAAAGTTCCTGGCATATAAAGATGCAAAGTAAATATATGCTGAATAAATTAAATGAATGAATAAATGAAAAGATAGTCACTAAGGATTTGCAAAATGTAAGTATTTGAAATTAATACTTAAAAGAGAATACAAATTTCTGGTTAACAGGCAGATAAATGATGAATATACTAATGTGTTTTACCTATTAGCATTTTAATCAAGATAGACAGTAAAAAATTGTACTCAGTAGCAAATACTTTTGGGATTTTTCTAGTAGAGCTTCAAGTTATTTTATCGGGAAGATAATAATTATGCATTAATTCTTTATGAGGTATACATTAAATTCTTTATATACATTGCATAATTTCATAGTCTTGATTCACTTTCTTGCTGAGGAAAAACAAACGTACAAAATTAGATTATATGATTTATATTATATGGATGTCATTCTAATCTCATGATTAACTTCTTTTCTTTCCTGAATAAATGAGTCACTTAGTATAAAAAAGGGAAATTTTAAAATCATTGCTAAAGACTAGAGTAGTGATCCTCTGTCAAATATGTGAAAAGGATTAGTATTATAAAATATAATTATATTTGGGTTGAAATCACCTGAGTGAATATACTTAACAGTAGCCATAAGTCACATAATAAAAAACAAGAAAGGGAAATGTAAATGAAAGTTTCATAACTTTCTCTGTTTCTCTCTTTCCATCTCTCTGTCTCTGTCTCTCTTTTCAAACACACACATACACACACACACACACACACACACACACACACACACAGGTTCATTAGTATATCTTGGATTTGGGTGATGCTCCCCAATAAGACTTCATTAGAACCCATGGGGAAAAAAATAACCAAAAAAGCTACCTAGAAGGTTGTCAGGACTACAAGAATAAAGAATGACTTGGTACGAAGGGGCTAACAATAGTAAGAATGGTGGCATGTACCCTCAGGCTGGTTACCCTGTTAAGGCAGCCTGAATTAGGTTGTGCCCAAATAAAATTGAAACTCCATGCTCTATCATCTGCTTACAACTTTATCTCTTCTCGACATAAATAATAAAATCTCTAGGCTGTTGAAAATTACAAAGAATACACTCTTTTTCAATTGCTTTTCTCTGACACTAAATAAAGTGTGGAATATTTATTTCCACAGTCATTGAAGGAGTCTTGCTGAGTACTTTTAATGAACAGAGAGCGCCTCTCTGTAAGTGTGAACTCAACACAGAGAAAACACAGATGCAGACATATCAAAACTCTGTAATTTTAAATATTGGAAATATTTAATAATAATTTCCCTCACAGTTAATATGGGCCAGGTATTAATTTTAAGTGTAAATATTGAATCATTATTTCAGTTTCAGAAAAATATTGATTAATTGAATTATTTAAAATGCCAAAGTAAAGTAATTCAAATTTATCTCTCTGTTTTTTAGTCACAAATATAGATATAGATACATATGAATAACTATAGAGTGTTATACATATATAGATATTTTTTTGCAAACAAGCAATATTTTTAAAAAATGATGTTAATTTAAACATGATAAATTATGGCTGAATTATATTTAAAATGTTAATTTTTCAAAAATGCATATAATTTTGTCACATGCAAGTAAACACCCCCTGCCAAATTAATCTAGGTTACAGAAAAAGACAAACCGAATATACTGGAGGCAGATGTTCCACTGTATAAATGAGAAAAATCAGTGCAAAAGAAGTCATACGAGTTGCCCATTGTCCAAAGGCTGACAAAGCATAGATATTTAAGAAGTTTTCCTCTATGTTAAAAAATTGCTATATAAAAGACTCAGGAAAAGAAACACAAAACTGTAGATTCAAGACATATATCCCCAAGCTGTCAAAATGGCACAATAGTTGTTATAGGAAACTATTAATATAAAGTCATACAAAGAATATTTAAAACCCTATATGTATTAACAGTGAAATTTTATATGGTCACTGAAAAAAGTAGTAATCTGAACACCAGTAATAATCCTTAGACATTAATAATGTAATTTTAAGTGTGTTATCAAAACAGCAATAATAGCAAAACTAGAGCCAAATTATAAAAATGACATGTTGAAAAAAATTGAGAAAAGAAAGGAGACTAAGAAAGTATAGGTAATATGTTAATAACAAGAAGAATAAAATGGCAGGCAGAGGAATTAAAATATTCAACTTCTATTCAATATTTACTTTTTAATAAAATATACAAATTTCATCAACAGAATAAGACTTCAACACTTCAAGATAAAGGGTCAACACTGTTACAACTGGCTTTAATTAAAATAAACAAATGCCTGCATATAGACAGGCTGATATATATATATATATATAGATAGATAGATAGATAGATAGATAGATATATATTATATGTTAGAAAAAAGTTACAGTTCTTTTTAAAACTGAAAACCTAGGCTTTCACACTTCTATTTTGTAGCAGCATAAAATAATATATATATATATATAAATAAACTGTTATACCCATATTTGTGAAGAGAAAAGACGGTGATCACATAATTTTATGTCAAGACTTTTAAAGCAAAAAGTCTTATTTATATTAAGCCAAAAAATATATTTTCTGAATCTGAGATTTTTGAATTTGTTTTCTTTATAACTCTCCTTTAATTATTGAAGTCGTAAGGAAAACATATAGTCAAGGTATTCATCTCAAGAACAGATGAAGAATGTATGCAAATTGGAAACCAATAATACAACAAAAAGATAATGTAAATAAAGGAGGAAGTAATGCCTGATAAAATTACTTATACATTATTGGGAGATAATAGGAAGTCTTTATTTTTCCTCCTTTGTTTTGTATAGACATGGGTATGGCTATTGATACAGATATAGGTATATTTAGATATGTATGTAGATATTTAGTTTGAGTAACTGAAAATAACATAGAAGACTTCCTATATTCCAAATCATGAGATAACATTTAAAGCAAAGAAATATGCTCAAAGCAAATAAAAATGTTTTATTTATATACATTAAGTCAATTATAAAAAATGTAAAATATTGCAAAAAAGTTTTAATTCATGTTTCAGATTATTATTACCTTGAAGAAAACATTAACCAAGGTATATTCCCCCAAAATTAAAGTGCAATATTATTTAATAACATAAACAGAAATAATTAAAAATTCTCTAACATTATAATAAAATAAAAATATAGTAAGTTAATATAAAATTTATTCTAAGAATATGTATCATGATGCATATTAAGATGCATCATTATATGATTTTTTTGAATCATTCTCTTAAGTAATAGTTTAAGGAAAAAAACAAATGAAGAGCATTATCAATAGATGCCAAAATATATCATTTGTTACAACTAGGCATGTGCTATAGAAAATAACGCAAGTAAATTGGTGATTAAGTGGTCTTAATACGGACACTGAATCTTTCTGAAATTAACACCAAATATGACCTACTATCCCTGACCTTTCAAACTCAAATGCTTAAAAGTCAAGCAGAAAAATATAACGTGCAAACTAGATACTATAAAGATAAGGTTAGAAACAGGTTCTATATTATACCAAAGGGGTTTTGTTTTTATTCTATTTTATTATATTAAAATCTACTGGCCAAATGATACTTCTGTAGGTAAGGGGGGAGGGGTGACTGCCTAATTATTTCAACCATGAATTTATTTTTTTTCAGGAATGTCTTTTAGATTTCCCCTCAAGACTCCTGATGTTTAGTCCAAGTGTGTATTTTTCTTCATATTAGGAAGATTTCTTCACTTGTGTCTCTCAAGTCCTTTGTTAATTTTTTTTTTTTACTTTGAGCAATCAAACTTTAAATTTTCAATTTTCTTGCATATAAATTTCTCTCTGTCTCCTTTTTCAATAGCAGTCTGTCATTACTTAATGTGTGTTTGACCCATGGATTAAACTGTCCTTTCTAATCTCAAATTTGCAGATGTGATAACCTAGTGAAAGCCTGTAATCTAATATAATCTAAGAGTCTTCTTTCCATCTGCTTCATTCATAAGCTGCTGCTTATCACCCTAACATTGATTTCTAGGTATCATAAAAGGAACTGGTTCCCCACCATGTCCACTTGACAGTTCAGACCCCTCATAAAACTCACATCATTGTGTTCTTTCTGTCCATGCCTCTTCACTACCATTCCATGCCTATCTGAATGTTTGAACTATGGTAATATATTACCCATGATTATTATGTCATTGCATCAAAAAGTAATAAGCATTGGCATTTCCTTCCAGGAAAGTGAGTTGGAGACTTTACAGTAGCTTCTCTTTTGTTGTAATTTTGCTTTTGGTGACATGTTATTGTATATATTCTTTCCCCTAAATATTTAGTACATATTTGAGGGTTCATTAAACAGGAGAAATTTACCAATAACACTGGAAAACAAAATTACCAAAGTAATCAAAGACTATGACATTGGCATAAAAACAGACACATAGATAAACAGACAAGAATAGAGAGCCCATAAATATAAATACCCACACTGATATGGCCAGTTAGTTTGGCAATTGAGTTCAGATATTGATGGGAAAATGATAGTCACTTCAATAAATGCTGTTGAGGAAACTGAACAGTCACATGTAAAATAATGAAACTATATCATTCCAAAAATCAACTAAAATGTATTAAAGACTTGAACATAAAACCTAAAACCTTAAACCTTCTAGGAGTAAACATACAGGTTAAGCTTCCTGACATCAGTTTGGCAATAACATTTTGGATTTGACACCGATATCAAAGGCAACAAAGGTAATAATAAAAAAGTGAAATTACATAAAAATAAAGTGCTTATCTATGACACAGAAAACCATCAATAAAGTGAAATATTTGTAAATGAAATGACTATTATAGGATTAATATCCAAAATACATAAAAAACCTTCATACAACTTAATTACAGAAAAAAGAAGCAAATCAATTTACAGATGTGCAGAAGATAAACAGACATTTTTTCCAAAGAAGACACACAAAGGTCCCACAGGTACCTCAAAAATGTTCAATATTATTAATGAACAGGGAAATACAAATCAGAACAAAAATGAGATATTACCTACACCTGTTAGGATGGCTTGGTAAGAATGTGAAGAAAAATAAAACCTTTGTGCCTTATTGATAGAAATGTAAATTTGTAGAGCCCCTATGAAAAACAATATGATCATTTTGTCATGGTATTAAGTGTCTTTTTCTGAATAAGCATATGTACCTTGTGGTATCATTGTGAGGATTACAAATAATGTTGTAGAGATATTTATATCCTTATCATAGTTAATATTTTTTACCAAAATGTTAATTTTCTTATACTTTCTCACTTCAGCTTCCCATATGTAGTTTTTTTTTAATTGAGAAAAAATTCACATATAAAATTGCATTAATTTTAGGTATAAAACAGTGATTATATATGTAAATAATATATGTATAAATGATTACCACAATAAATGTAGTTACCATCCATCATGACACAATTGTTTTTTAAGGAGAACTTCTAAAATCTTCTTTCTTAGCAACTTCCAAATATACAACACAGTATTGTTAACTATAGTTGCTATGTTGTACACTACATCCCCTAGACTTAGTTATCTTATAGTTTGTATTTTTAGGCCACCGTTACCCATTTCTCAACCCCTCCCTCAGATAACAACCAATCTTTTCTCTGTATCTATGAGGTTTAGTTTTAGAGTCCACATATGTTATATTGTATAGTGTTTATGTTTATCTGGTTTATTTCACTTAGCACAATGTGCTCAAACTTCATCCATGTTGTTGCAAATTACAAGATATCCTTTTTATGGCTGAATAATATTTCAGTATATATATAATATATATACGAAATATATGTGACAATTGAGTAAAGTTATTGATGGGAAATATATATATGTATATTATATATATGCCACATTTTCATTACCCATATATTCACTGATTTAATTTCAGTTATTTCCATGTTTAGACTATTATAAATAATGCAGCAATGCACTTTGGCTGCAGATATCTTTTTGAGATAGTGATTTTGTCTATTTTGGATAAACACTCAGAAATGAAATAGATGAATCACATTTTAAGGTATATAAATGTATCAATAAAATCACTATGTTGTCTATCTGAAATTAATATAGTGTTGTATGCCAATTATATATTAATAATTTTTTTAAAAAGAAAGACATCAGTCTCTGCCTTAAGTTCTTTTACTAGTTGAATGCATGCACCTATATTATAGAGCATAATCTGCTTTAATGAAAGTCTATTGATTTTTATGTTATTCTCATCATAAAAAATACTTCAGAACTACTTAGCAGTTAGAGTTCTACTAAATATCTGGGTTCCACAGCTTATCAAAGTTTATTAATAAAATTAACTATCATAACAATAGAAAAATGAGATTTGAAGGAGGTTTGAATTAATTGAGCTGTTTTTGTTAACTGCTTGACTAATTCTTTAATTATTTTTAAAACACAATCAATAAAAAGATCTAGTTTGAAAATAAAAAACAAGATACCTGAAATTCATTTCCTTGCTCCCAGCCCCTACTGGAGAATCAGTGGTTAATTTTATTGTTGCTATGGTTGTTATTTTGAGTAATTATTTGCTGCATTTTGTTGGTTTAAGCCTAGACTTTCAGGTGATATAATCAACAGCTTTCTATTTCTTTATATTCCAAATGCTTGAATCTAACTGCTAAAAAATCATTGGTAAAGCAGTTCTAATCAAATATTCAGTGAATTCTTAATAGCTTCAAGATAGTCTTCAAAAATCTGCAGAAAAGCAACTGAAAATTAGTCATTATAATTGTTATAAGCTTGCTGTGCATACAAAATAAAAGGAGCTTATGAAACAGTTGGACCAGTATATAGAGGAAATAACCTTACAATAAATAATACTATTATTTTGATACTACATTATCTTTCTGTTCGCAGAGCAGAAAACAGAGGTGGATAAACATTGGTTGAGGACCCAGGCACAGAAGAAAATATTGGGCCCTTTAAAAAAAGAGAGAGAGAGAGAGAGAAACAGGAAAAATAAAAATACACATTAACCATATTTTTAAATAAATAAAAAATATTATGTGCTATTAATGTTAAAATTGCACATAGGAAACTAAACTTGGTGTCATTAGAAAAAAGTGTAAAGTTGGGGGTTTGTGGGGACCTTCAGAAGTTGGGGACCAGGGCGTGTGCCCAGTGCACCCACCATAATCAGCCTCTAGTAGAAAAGCAATAAAATAAGAATATTAATCAGGTCAATATGTTATATTGTATAGTGTTTATGTTTATCTGGGCATGGGTTTGTTCTTTATCCAAACCCATGCCATAACCCATTGTTTAAAATGCTTTTATGCTTTCTAAGTTCTTAAATGGAGGACCCCTTAAATATAATATCAAAACAAATAAATAGCAGCAATAACAAAATGTCCCAAAATAAGCCTAATATTACATTTAGGGAAAGAAATTAGCTTCTGAAAAATGTGTACCAACTTTAATGGATATATTAAAATTATATATTTCTTGTTTAGAGACTGATTCACATAATACAGCCACATATAAGTCAAGCTTGTCAGTGTGATATGCCATCAGAGGAGGAAAAATTCTACTTAGGGACACGTTGGGTACAGAGCTATTTAGGCTGACCTTTTGCTGATAAGTTGATGATGTTCTCATTAGCAGGCCACCCCGCTGTTTGCCCTCAATAAAAGATAACATCCTGCTGTTAATGTAATTTCCATTTTTGTGATTTAATGATATAATTATACTACATATAGTTTTTCAAATGGATTAGGGATTAAGTGAAGTTAAAAATGTTTTTATAAATTTTCATTCTGTTTCCCCCAAACCAAGTATTTGTCATGTAGTATAATTACGTCGAATAAATATTACAGAGATCTTGACGATGTTCAAGTAACATTTTGTGTTATGTAAAAACAATCAAATTTATTATAAATTCTCAAAACTTAAACATTATGACCTCTCTCCAAAATTCCAGACTTATTATCACTTACTATAGCTGTTCTCCCTACTTAAAACCTACATAAAATGCCCATAGACACACACATCACACACACATACACATAAACACGGAACAAATTACAGCCGGCCACATGAAATGTACCTCACCTGCGGCATCTTGTCTCTACAGTTTTTTTTCTTGCTGGTCCCACTGCCAAGGACACCTTTTTTTCTTGACTTCATTTCATTTTTCCCTGACCTCGTCCTTTTGACCTCTAATCACTTTTGAATATCTGATTTTTGAAAAGAGATAATGATATTCTTTTTGGAAGAGTAATGATCAAACATTACCACACCCAAAACAATTAGAATAATGATTGGAACATATAAAGGGCCATATGTATTATTATTTATATTGTTACCAAGAGAACAATTACTTGCTGAACTATTATATATATTTTAATAACTTTTACTTTGTGGTATAGATAACATTATCCACAGAAGTGCCTACCAGTATTTATTTATTATTATTTTTTATTTTTTTATTCATTTTTAGAAAGGAGAGAGAGGGAGAGAGAGAAACAGAGAGAGAAGGGGGAGGAGCTGGAAGCATCAACTCCCCTATGTGCTTTGACCAAGCAAGCCCAGGGTTTCAAACCGGCAACCTCAGCATTTCCAGGTCGACACTTTATCCACTGCGCCACCACAGGTCAGGCCATGCCCACCAGTATTTAATTTCTTTCTACTATGAAAAATACTGCATTTTTTTTACTCATAAATTTTTTGTAATTAAATACTGATGTTTCATGAATTTGGCCATGAAGTATATTTTCTTAAGGAAAGTATACTATCAATATGGGATAAAGAAAGACTTTGGAATCTGGTAGATCTATATTTAAATTTTGTCTTCACCACTTGATAGCTATATGACCATGATCAAGTTATACTCACTCCTGAAACAATATTTGTTTTTTCTTTTAATTAAGTACTGAATGGAATATTAGGTAATAAATAAAAAACACATGACTAAATATAACTATTGCCAAACTGCAGATTACTTTAACATGGTCCCTCTAATGGTTTAATAAAAGAGGATACTAAGGAAAAAATGTTTTTTATGGTAGAGTCTCTGACTTCAACTTGTAGAATATTTGAATAATATGTAAATTATGGTACACATTTCTTTTCCTATAGCAAACATTTAAGTTTATTTTTATATCATTCAAGTTTATTTCTATAAAATACCATGTGAATATTTATTAATGGTATAGGACAATTTGTGAGAAAAAGACAAAAAGAAAAAGCAAAATGAAAAATATGTATATATCAAGCATATTTCAAAGTATCAGGCTCCCCTACCTGATTGAAAATTGCACAGGAGGGAGATGACCTCAGAGTAATGGTGCGGTAGGAAGCAATACCGATAAATCTCCCCCAAAACTCAACAAGATCTTCAACCAGAAACAGAAAAACCTATCCTTGGAGCCTCCAGATGTTTTGCAATACACCCGAAGGTATGGTTGAGCAAAAAATTGGCTAAATATATAACCAAACCCCGAAGGAAATAGAGAGTAAGAAATGCTTCACCTTCCTCACTAACCTAAACAGGGCGGCTTTCACTGCGAACTGAGAATATAGAAACTAAGGCTGGCAAAGGGGGTAAATAGATCCAGGCCACGGCATAAATGG
The DNA here is from genome assembly GCF_036850765.1 of Saccopteryx bilineata. Classification (NCBI taxonomy): domain Eukaryota; kingdom Metazoa; phylum Chordata; class Mammalia; order Chiroptera; family Emballonuridae; genus Saccopteryx; species Saccopteryx bilineata. The sequence goes on from NC_089497.1 coordinate 15,066,633, forward strand.
CCGAACCAGGCTGTGGCACGGAGATCTAAGCTGAGGAAAAACTGTTCCTGTGGCAACCCGGGCAATACAAGCTAACACTTGCGTCAAACCCAGACAAAGAAAGACAAGTGGGGCAGCCATTTTCCCCGATCCCCTGGTCGGCGTGCAGATAGTGGGTGAGAGATTCCTTCCAAAGCTCTGGGAGTGGGCGCCCGTGTTATCCCACACAGAGGCAGAGTCAGAGGCCTTTGTGTGAGCTGAAAGCAGAATGTCCGGCCGCCCCAGCACCCTTAAAAAGCCGCAAACAGAGAGGGAGCGAGAACTAATTCCAACACTGGAACTTTTCTGTGCGGGCAGGGGTTTTACGCAGAGGGTGAGGCGGTCGGCATGATATCCTGCTCTGCACGCAGATAGTGAGCGAGAGATTCCTTCGAGTGCCTCGGCAGTGTGCGCCTGTGTTATCCCACAGAGGGGCAGAGTCAGGGGCCTTTGTGTGGGCTGAAAGCGGAATCTCGGGCCACCCCAGCGCCTTGAAAAAGCTGCACACAGGGACGGAGTGAGAGCCAATTCCAACGCTGGAACTTGTCCGTGCAGACGGGGGTTTCACTCAGAGGGTGAGACTGCTGGCCTGATATCCTGGTCTGTGAGCGCAGATAGTGAGCGAGAGTTTCCTCCAAGCACCCCGGGAGTGGCAGAGCCAGAGGTCTTTGAGTGGGTGGAAGCCCCGCCTGATTATGCTAGCAGCTCTGACTGACTGAGTCTTACCCAGAGCCCTGTGCTGAGTGGAAATAGAGTGGGGAGTTGCCAGCTCTTTGAGCCTCTTACTATCCAGGCAGAGGCAGCAGCAACCCCATAGCTGGATTATCAGGCTACTGATTGAGGAAGGAAAGACTAGGAGAAAGGCTCCAGGAACACGGACTCTCTCACTGGCAGAGCCTATAAATGCTAATGAGCCTTGACTGCCAACGAGACTAAAGCACAATACATGACATCGCCATAGAGACTTATCAACTGAAAACCTCTACCTGAGCATGCCAAAAGGGCAAAACCCGGGGTACAGAATCACCGACCAGGAAGAGGGAGAGAAAAGAAAAAGCAAGAAGATAACCTCTCAAAATCAAGAATAATCCTCAGACTTTATAACCTATCCCATTTTATTATATTTGTTCGTTTGTTTCTCTTATCTTTATTCTTGATTTTTATTTTTCCTCCTCCAATTTGGTTGTTTAACTCTCTGCGGGTCTTACTCTCTCCTCTCCTTGAACTACACTACTCATAAGTGTTACATCTCCCATTACCTTTTCTTTCCTCTTCCTTTCTCTCTATGAGGGTTGCATCTAAAACCCTTAACTCTCTCTCTCTCTCTCTCTCCTCTTTTTTCTTCTTTTAGTGGTTCCCTCTTTTTTCTCTCTCTCTCTCTCTTTTTTCTCCCTCTATATTAGTTTCTTCCTTTCTCTTTTATGTCTCCTCTCATTCCAACCTCAATAACAAACAAATTATCTTATCTGGGACTCAAACTTATGTTTGTGACATTTTGGGGGGTTTTTACTTCACCTTTTTAACTCACTAGCAGTGCTCCCATCCCTGGCTCTCCTTTTTATCTAGTTTTTGTTCCACTAAATACAATAGTAATTTTTTTAATTTGTCCCCCCATTTTCCTGTTTCCCTCTTATTCCTCTTATCATAACTCTTAGTCAACCAACACCTAAAAGCAAATCATTTTATTCTTGACCCAAATTTTTTCCTTATTTGCTTTTTGTGTGTCCACACCCCGTTTTATTCTGGTTTTATTTTTTTTTGCCCCTTTATTACTTCTCCCCAATTCAGGCCCTCCATTACAGGCATTGTTTGTTCTATTTAGTACAATATAATTCCCAGTTCACCACAAGATTTTCTCAAGAAAGAGGGGAGAGGAGAGGAGAGGAGAGGAGAGGAGAGGAGAGGAGAGGAGAGGAGAGGTAAAAAGGAGGGGGGGGGGAAATAATTTCCTTTTTTTTAATTTTAATTTTATTTTATTTTTCTTTTTTTAATTATTAATTAAAAAACAACTCTTTTATTTTTTAACTTTTTATTCTTTATTAAATCTCATTAATACTATCAACAAAACAACCCTCAGATGCCATTAAAGAAGAGAAAATCGAATATCATGGATACAAAAGAAATAGAGGTAACACAGATAGATCAGGAAAAATCTATGGAGAAAAAATTTAATATATTGGAAACCTTGGAGTTAAATGACAGAGAATTTAAAATAAAAATCCTAAAAATACTCAGAGATATACAAGAAAACACAGAAAGGCAATTTAGGGAGCTCAGAAAACAACTCAATGAACACAAAGAATATATTTCCAAGGAAATTGAAACTTTAAAAACAAATCAAACAGAGATGAAAAACTCAATTCACGAGCTGAAAAACGAGGTAACAAGCTTAGCTAATAGAACAGGCCAGATAGAAGGTAAGATTAGTGGAATAGAAGACAAGCAACTTGAGGCACAACAGAGAGAAGAAGAAAGAGACTCAAAAATTAAAAAAAAAAATGAGATAGCCCTACAGGAATTATCTGACTCCATCAAAAATAATAACATAAGAATAATAGGTATATCAAAGGGAGAAGAGAGAGGAAATGGAATGGGGAACATACTCAAACAAATAATAAATGAGAACTTCCCCAGCCTGTGGAAAGAACTAAAGCCTCAAATTCAAGAAGCTAACAGAACTCTGAGTTTCCTTAACCCCAACAAACCTACTCTAAGGCACATCATAATGAAATTGGCACAAACCAATGGCAAAGAAAAAATTCTCAAGGCAGCCAGGGAAAAGAAGAATACAACATATAAAGCAAGGCCCATTAGATTATCATACGATTTCTCAACAGAAACTCTGCAAGCTATAAGAGAGTGGACCCCAATATTTAAAGTCCTGAAAGAGGAACTTTCAGCCACAAATACTATACCCATTTAAGCTATCCTTCAAATATGAAGGAGAAATAAAATGCATCCATATCAGAAAAGAAGAAGTAAAGGTATCAGTTTTTGCAGATGATATGATCCTATACATCGAAAACCCCAAAGAATTCACAAAAAGACTACTAGAAACAATAAGCCAATACAGTAAGGTCGCAGGATACAAAATTAACATACAGAAGTCATAGCCTTTCCATATGCCAACAATGAAACAATTGAGAACGAACTCAAAAGAATAATCCCCTTCACGATTGCAACAACAACAACAAAAAATACCTAGGAATAAACATAACAAAGAATGTAAAGGACTTATATAATGAGGCCCTGGCCACTTGGGCTCAGCGGTAGAGCGTCGGCCTGGCATGCGGGGGACCTGGGTTCAATTCCAGGCCAGGGCACATAGGAGAAGTGCCCATTTGCTTCTCCACCCCCCCTCTTTCCTCTCTGTCTCTCTCTTCCCCTCCCGCAGCCAAGGCTCCATTTGAGCAAGGATGGCCACGGCACTGGGGATGGCTCCTTGGCCTCTGCCCCAGGCGCTAGAGTGGCTCTGGTCTTGGCAGAGCGACGCCCCGGAGGGGCAGAGCATCGCCCCTGGTGGGCATGCTGGGTGGATCCCGGTCGGGCGCATGTGAGAGTCTGTCTGACTGTCTCTCCGCGTTTTCAGCTTCAGAAAAATACAAAAAAAAAAAAGGACTTATATAATGAAAACTATAAACCATTGTTAAGGGAAATCGAAAAAGATATAATGAGATGGAAGAATATTCCTTGTTCTTGGTTAGGAAGAATAAGTATAATCAAGATAGCCATATTTCCCAAAGCAATATACAAATTTAATGCAATTCCCATCAAAATTCCAATGACATTTTTTAAAGAAATGGAGCAAAAAATTATCAGATTTATATGGAACTATAAAAAACCCCAAATAGCCAAAGAATCCTAAAGAAAAAGACTGAAGCTGGGGGCATTACAATACCTGACTTCAAACTATATTATAGGGCCACAACAATCAAAACAGCATGGTATTGGCAGAAAAATAGACACTCAGACCAATGCAACAGAATAGACAACCCAGAAATAAAACTACATATATATAGTCAAATAATTTTTGATAAAGGGGCCAACAACACACAATGGAGAAAAGAAAGCCTCTTCAATAAATGGTGCTGGGAAAACTGGAAAGCCACATGCAAAAGAATGAAACTGGACTACAGTTTGTCCCCCTGTACTAAAATTAAGTCAAAATGGATCAAAGATCTAAACATAAGACCTGAAACAATAAAGTACATAGAAGAAGACATAGGTACTAAACTCATGGACCTGGGTTTTAAAGAGCATTTTATGAATTTGACTCCAAAGGCAAGAGAAGTGAAGGCAAAAATTAATGAATGGGACTGTATCAGACTAAGAAGTTTTTGCTCAGCAAGAGAAACTGAGAACAAAATGTACAGACAGCCAACTAAATGGGAAATGATATTTTCAAACAACAGCTCAGATAAGGGCCTAATATCCAAAATATACAAAGAACTCATAAAACTCAACGACAACAAACGAACAATCCAATAAAAAAATGGGAAGAGGACATGAACAGACACTTCTCCCAGGAAGAAATACAAATGGCCAACAGATATATGAAAAGATGCTCATCTTTAGTTATTAGAGAAATGCAAATCAAAACTGCAATGAGATACCACCTCACACCTGTTAGATTAGCTATTATTAACAAGACAGGTAATAGCAAATGTTGGAGAGGCTGTGGAGAAAAAGGAACCCTCATACACTGTTGGTGGGAATGTAAAGTAGTAGTACAACCATTATGGAAGAAAGTATGGTGGTTCCTTAAAAAACTGAAAATAGAACTACCTTATGACCCAGCAATCCCTCTACTGGGTATATACCCCCAAAACTCAGAAACATTGATACGTAAAGACACATGCAGCCCTATGTTCATTGCAGCATTGTTCACAGTGGCTAGGACATGGAAACAACTAAGAAGCCCATCAATAGATGACTGGATAAAGAAGATGTGGCACATATACACTATGGAATACTACTCAGCCATAAGAAATGATGACATTGGATCATTTACAGCAAAATGGTGGGATCTTGATAACATTATACGAAGTGAAATAAGTAAATCAGAAAAAAACAGGAACTGCATTATTCCATACATAGGTGGGATATAAAAGTGAGACTAAGAGACATTGATAAGAGTGTGGTGGTTACGGGGGGAGGGGGGAGAGAGAGAGGGAATGGGGGAGGGGGAGGGGCACAAAGAAGACTAGATAGAAGGTGACAGAGGACAATCTGACTTTGGGTGATGGGTATGCAACATAATTGAATTACAAAATAACCTGGACATGTTATCTTTGAATATATGTATCCTGATTTATTGATGTCGCCCCATTAAATAAATAAAATTATTAAAAAATTTTAAAAAAAAAAAGAAAATTGCACAGGAAGCCATTAGTTTTTTGCCTCCCACCAGACATACACTTTTCCATAGACATGAACACCTAGAGAAGAAGTGACAGTTAACTTGGGCAACTACTGTAGTCAGAGGAAAAACAGAAATCCCCACTCTGTCAGACACTCCCCAGAAAGGAGTCATGTCCCCTGCAGATAGCAGAAAAGTCATTTTTGACTGGTGAAGTAGTAGGAATCCTGGTAGAACCAGATTCTTTTATGACCCAAAGCTCAACCCTTCAGATTTTCCTAGAAATACTGGGGTTCAGATTATGCAGAAATTCTAAAGTTTTTTATAACTAATTAGAGACAAAAAGCAAGATAAAACTAGAAACCTTTAATTTTTTATGTTATATAACCATCTAATTTTGTGCAGCTATTATATAATGTATTACCATTATGCTGTGGAAAAAACAGTGATGATTTACTCTTTTTTAAATAAATTTTTATTAATGTTAACGGGGTTACATCAATAAATCAGGGTACATATATTCAAAGAAAATATGTCCAGATTATCTTGTCATTCAAGTATGTTGCATACCCATCACCCAAAGTCAGATTGTTTTCCATCACCTTTAATAATAGCACATATAAATATACATATGGAAAATACTATTATCACATAATTTGCATTTAATATATATTGAATTGATAATAAGCTATGTGGATCTGTAGAAAAACTCAGCACCAAATATAGCTGTAAACTATCTCTAAAAGTCTTAATTCTATGCTTTATTTTGCTCTACACCTGATTATTAAAATAATATTTTAATATCCTGCATGTTAGTATTCTAAATTGTTTAAATCAACACATTCTAAAACCCCAACTGATTTATAGCAGGGCATATTGTTAACACTTTGAGTAAAGATAAACTTTGAAATTAATTTTCTGTTTATGTAATACTTTAAACTTAAATTTTTAATGTACTATATTATATTAAGGTGGACATTTTAATCATCTATACTGAAAATTTTATCTTCAATTATTCTATGAACTTGCATAAAAAAGCAATGGTGGTTATTTATATGTTTACATTACTTATTCTGCTAATTCAGCATACCAATTTTGAACATAATTAAAATTTTCCATGAAACTCATCATATGTATTTAAATGAGAGCAATGGAATATTTTCCTTCTAAATTAAAATTCTCTCCTTAAATGTTCTATCACAAAGAGAGGAGAGATCTCAGAGATGCAGGCACTCTCTTAAAGGGCCAATGCAGAAAATCTCTTCCTATGAGAAGAGTGTGAAATTGGAGGCCCCAGGAAAAGATGTGGTGGCATACAGACACCAGAACCTCTGCAGTGACTGAATCCTTCTTCAATACAGCAGTTGCCATCTTTCTTGGGTGGAGAAATTTCCTTCCTGTGACATCAGCCTGGGGGAAAGCAAGTGCCTCACCATTGAGAATGTCTCTTGCCCTACGTGGTAGAGATTAGACCTTCTGAGAAGTAAGCATCCTTGGCTAGGAACTTGAGAACTGAAAAGACTCAGGGGATAACAGTGAATAATTTGACTGAAATTGAGACCAGAGCTTTCTCCTCACTTTCCCTAGAACATAATTGGTCTTTCTTCTTCATGGCAGATTCAGTAGAAACTGTGTGGACTGTAGCATCTTACATGGGTCTATATCAGGTTCCATCCTAAGAGGCCCAGAACCAAGATATCCAGTGGCCACCTATAGACTATCTTAGAGAAGGACTAACTAGCCTTTCTAGCAGCATATCTAAAGAGAAAGCTCATCAGGCACTAAACCCAGCTGATGTGAATTCCACTTTCTGTGGTCAACACCTGCACATAGCACACATTGAACAAGGGAGAGCTTCACAGCCAGCCCAAGTTCTGGTTATCCTGTCCTACTGAGCTAAATTCCACAGGGGAAAGAGAGAGAGGCTTAGAGCTCAGATAATCAAAGTGTGAGTTTCTTGGAGCTTATTGTTGGGACCAGTGGAAGGGCTTAGCCACCTTCTGAAGGGGGAGGGGGTACAGTCAGCCCCAGTCAAAGACTCTCTCAAATTTTCTCCCTGAGATCAGGGGCTTCTTAAATGAAATAACTTCTTCAGATGGGACTGTCAGCCTCACCCAATTTAAACTTGCTGGGAAGAATTAGAATTAGAATATCCTGCAGAGGCTAAGGGATTAAGCCCTCGAGTAGGAGCCACTTTCCCCATATTGAGCTCCTGACCAAGATACCCACAAAGTAGGGGGTCCCACTAATGTTGTGATGCCAACTTTAGCTGCCCTAACCCACCAAGTTTGCAACGTGTAGAGGGGTTTGTGGGGTTTGGCCAGTCTGAGCCCACACCATAGTCTTCCTACAGAGGACTCTATGCAAAGACCAGGCAGCTGCAAGAGGAAGTAAAGCAACTGAAGAATGGCTGAGAGAACTGGAGTCAAATCTTAAAGAACTGGGGACCTTTTACACAGCTGTTGTTTGCTCAAAGCCAGAGGAAGCTTATCCTTATACACAGGTTGGCACCTCCCCCACATACCCAGGCACAAGCAGTGAACAAAGTAGTAGCTCCAGAGAGATAGCCCACAGTGGGTTACAAACAACATCTAATATCAACCCAAACTCAAACCCTGCCCAAGAAGACCCAGAACCAACACCTCCAGTAGTGGGAGGCACACCACACCAATGATAACCTCAACTAGCCACATAAGCAGTATGCCCATAGGAAGAGTCCAGCAGGCACTAGACATTGCTGAGAATTACTACACTCCACAGGACAGGCAGCATCTAATACACGTGATCAAGGTTGACCCTTAGAGCCAACCAGCCTGAAGGGTTAACTCCAGTCATGAAAGGGCCAACATCATTCAAGACTCACATATAATAGGACAGTAAATATAACCCTCAAGAAAAATTCCTAGAGCAAGGATCTCAGATGGCCTGGAGGTTAGGACCATGGAGGACATCATCCTTGTTAAGACATTACAACAAATTTGATGGTAAAACAAGAGCTACCTAATACACAGACAAAATGTAAGACAACAAAATATGCTCCAAATGAATCAACAAGAGAAATGCCCAGAAAAAGAATTAAATGAAATGGAAGTAACCAAACTACCAGATGCAGAGTTTAAAATAATGGTTATTAGGATGCTCTAGTGTCTTAGAGCAGGAATGGATGATCATAATCAAAACTTAGTAAGCACTAAAAAGGACATTGAAACTAGAAAAAGAACCAGTCATAAATGGCAAATACAACATCTGAAATGAAGACTGCACTGGAAGGAATCAACAGTGGGATGAATGAGGCAGAGGAGATTAAATCAGCAATTTAGTGAACAAGGTAAGTGTAAGCATGAAAGCAGAACAGCAAAAAGAAAAGAGACTCAGAAAGACTGAGGGAACTCTAAGATACCTCTGTGACAACATGAAAAGAGATAACATCCACATCATAGGATATCATGAAGGAGATGAGAAAGAACGAAGGATAGACAACTTTTTTGAAGAAACCATAGCTGAAAACTTTCCTAAATTGATGAAGAAAAAGTCACACAAGTTTGAGAAGCACAGAGAGTCCCATTAAAGATGAACTCAAGAAGGCCCACACTAAGACATATCATAATTAAAATGCCAAAGATAAGAGGCAAAGAAAGAATACTAAAAGTTGCAAGAAAAAGCAATTAATTACTTACAAAGGAGCCCCCATATAGTTGACATATGACTTCTCAACAGAAATACTTCTGGCCAGAAGGGATAAGCAAAAAATATTCAAAATGATGCACAACAATAACTTACAACCAAGATTACTCTATCCAGCAAAGCTATCACTTAAAATTAAAGAAGAAAAAAAAAAGGAGAAAAAAAAGAAAATTAAAGAAGAAATAAAGAGCTTACCAGACCAAAAAAAAACAAAAAAAGTCTCAAGGCTCAAGGAGTTCATACCACTAAAACAGTAAATACTGCAAGAAATGTTAAAGAGCCTGCTATAAGAAGAGAAGAGGGAAAAAACAATCAAGAGAGAAAAGATTATAGGTTTAAAGAATAAAATGGCAATAAACAACTACACATCAATAATAACTTAAATGTAAATGGATTAAAAGCTCCAGTTGAAAGCCATAGGGTAGCTGCATGGGTAAGAAAATAAGACTAGAGAACAATTTTTTTTTTTCATTTTCTGTTGCGTGATATATAGAACTGTATCTATATATTTCTGCATCACTGATTCCAAACCTGAAATCCATTTTTTGGTGCATGCTCTAGTTTTTATGCAATTTTAATTTATTTTTGTTACAGTTAATAGCAGCCTTTGGTTTTTAAATTGGAGTTAAAGGGCAATGACTCTTGGATTGAACATAACCACAAGGCAATTAATGTTTTACAAACATCAATTTTACCTATAATTGTAGTTGTTTAAAAAATTATTATTTGATAAAAACACCCTTTTAATTTGTTTTCAGATTGAATCATGGCTTCTTCGAGTAGGTGTAAATGTAAGAATAGTCCTGACACCTTCTGTTATATATGGGGCTGTTACACACTTCAACATCAAAGGTGCAATATTTCATCATTTGTGACACATGCATATATTGCCTGTTTTCAAGTTCCCCTTTGTGATCAAGACAAGAATTGGGCTCCTCATATTGTGTGTCATGATTGTGAGGAAATGCTTTGTGACTAGACAAAAGGAAAATGCAAAGGAATGCCTTTTGGTATTCCCATGGTTTGGCATAAACATAAGGACCACAGCAGTGACTGTTACTTCTGTTTGATCCATACAAAGGGCATCGGCAAGAAAAAATGGCACATGATCACATTTCCTAATATTCCTTCAGCAATACAACCTATCCCACACTCTGAGACATTCCTGATTTCAGCTTTCAATGCTTTTATTTCTTCTAAGAACGAAGAAAGTGAACATGGTGACCAAGTGTATTTTGATAAGATGCATGAGGAGATGTTTATAGAATCTGAAGGGTCTTCTGATGCCAAGCAGTCATTAACCCCTCAGCAGTTTAGCCAACCCAAATTGAATGATTTAGTAAAAGATTTGGGCCTATCAAAGATAGCAGCCGAGTTATTAGCCTCCAGGCTTCAAGAAAAGAATGTACTTCACCGGTCAGCTAAAGTATTCCATTTCAGGAAGCATGAACAAATTTTTGTGGACTTTTTTTCTGAAGAAAAATACTTTGTTTACTGTCAAGATATTAGTAGTCTTCTCAGCCTGTTACAGTACAACAGAATGGTGGCTATTTCTTGACAGCTCTAAAAAGAGTCTGAAATGTGTTCTCCTATATAATGGTAATGTTTATGCAGCAGTTCCAATTGGTTATTCAACTCATCTGTGAGAAGATTATAATGTCATATAAATTGTCCTCTACTTTCTAAAGTATGAGGAGCATAACTGGATTATATGTGTGGATCTTAAAATGGTAAAATTCCTGCTAGGACAACAGAGAGGTTTCACTAAGTATCCTTGCTTTCTGGGTTTGTGGGACAGTCGAGCTCAAGAAAAACACTGGACACAGAAGGAGTGGCCAAAATGTGAAGCTCTGGAAGTAGGGATGCAAAATATTGTGAATGAACCTGTAGTTAATCAAGGCAGGATCATTTTTCCTCCACTTCACAGCAAACTTGTATTAATGAAGCAATTTGTTCAGGCTTTGAATAGAGAAAGTGAATGCTTTCAACATATTCTTTCTGCTTTTCCTGCCTTGTCTTTTGAGAAGATAAAAGCATGCAGGTGTATTCGATGGACCTCAGATTCGGACACTCATATGTGACAAAGAATTTGCCAGGAAGATGAATAAGGAGGAGAAAGCAGCACAGCAGTCTTTTGTGGCAGTTACAAAGGTCTTCCATGGTTACAAAGAAGCTGAAAACTATGAACTTCTTGTTCAAAGGATGCTGTTGGCTTTCCGCGACATTGGATGTAACATGAGCGTTAAGATTCACTTCCTAAACAGTCACCTTGATAAGTTTCCCGAAAATCTTGGAGCTGTTAGTGATGAGCAGACTACTGCTGGAGCATCAAATGAGATTATCCTCAACAAGTACACAAATGCAAGAGCTACAAATGCAAATTTTTTCTTGAATAGAATTTAAATAAGTTTTGTGCAAATTTTATGATTAAAATAAGTGTTTTAATATGTTCTATTTCAAAATTGTAGACAAATTCTGATGCAATAATATCTTTTAGTGTATTAGTGTATTTACTGCATTATATAAATTATTATATTTTCACAAGGACAATTCCCAAGAAGGCATTCTATTTCATTATGTTAAACTAAATATTGAAAATTTTACAATAAGATGAAAACATAAAATCTTGAATTGCAAAAAAACCCTGTATTTACAGAGAAAAACTAATGTCAGATTTGAGATCAGCATACTCTAATGAGGTAAGAGCAAGTGTTTTTGTGGATGCAACAAAATTTTTATTTCCTAGTGTATGCTGTGTATAAGAAACCCACCTGAGAACAAAAGATTCATGTAACTAAAAGTAAAGGGATAGAAAAAATTATTTTATGAGAGTAGAAATGTAAAAAAAAAACTGTGGTGGCAATACTTATATCTGACAAAATAGACTTTAAAACAAAGGTAATAGTAAGGGACAAAGAAGGTCACTACATAATGGCAAAGAGAGCAATTCAACAAGAGGATATAACTATTATAAATACTTATGCACCTAATATACAAGCACCTAAATATATTTATATAAAGCAGGTTTTGATGGACAGAAAGGATGACTTCAACAGCAGTACAGTAATGGTCAGGAATTTTAACACCCCACTAACATCAATGGATAGATATTTCAGACAAAAAATCAAGAAAGAAACAGAGGCCTTAAATGACATATTAGATCAACTGCATTTAATTGATATCTTCAGAACAATTCACCCCAAAGCAGCTGAATACATATTTTTTTAAGTGTACATGCTACATGTTCTAGGATAAACCAAATTTTAGGACACAAAAACAATTCTCAATTTAAGAAGAATGAAATTATATCAAGCATCCTCTCTGACCACAATGGTAGAAGCTTAGAAATCAGCTACAATAGAAAAACTGAAATACATTCAAACACTTGGAATTTAAACAACATGTTATTAAATAACAGATAAATTAACAATGAGATCAAGAAAAAAATTAAAAATTTCCTTGAAACAATTGAAAATTATCATACAAGATCCTAAGATCTATGGGACAGCAAAAGCAGTCCTGATGAAAAAGTTCATAGCATTACAGGCGTACCTTAGTAAGCAAGAAAAAGTTAAAATAAACAATCTAATCCTGCACCTAAAAACAACTAGAAAAAGAACAACAAAGCCCAGAGGAAATAGAAGGAAGAAAGTAATAAAGATTAGAGTGGAAATAATTGACATAAAGGGTAAAAAACAATACAAAATCTCAATGAAACCAAGAGCAGGTTCTTTGAAAAATAAACAAGATTGACAAACCTTTAACCGGATTCATCAAAAAAAGAAAATAAAAGTGAGAACTCAAATAAATAAAATCAGAAATAAAAAAGGAGAAGTAAAACTGACATCACAGAAATATAAAAAATCATAAGAAAATCCTATGAAGAAATAATTACCAAGCTTAACCTGTGGTGACACAGTGGATAAAGCATTGACCTGGAAATGCTGAGGTCACTAGTTTGAAAGTGTGAGCTTGCCTGGTCAAGGCATGTACGGGAGTTGATTCTTCCTGTTCTTCCCCCTTCTCTCTCTCCCTCTCCTATCTCTCTAAGAATGAACAAATAAAATCTAAAAAAATTTTTAAAACAAAGAAATAGTTGCCAAAAACTGGACAATCTGGGCAAAATGGAGAAATTCCTAGAAACATACAATCTTTCATAACTGAATCTGGAAGAATCAAAAAACCTGAACTGTTTGATTACAACAAATAAAATTGAGACAGTTATCAAAAACTCACAGCAAACAAAAGTCCTGGACCGATGGCTTCACAGGCCAATTTTACCAAACATTCAGAGAACTAACACCTATCCCCTCAAGTTATTCCGAAAAATTTAAGAGGAGGGAAGAATTCCAAACGCATTTATGAATGTAAGACTGAGTAGAATAGCAAGTGAGTGCTTCGCTTCCTTGCCCCACTCTCTCCTTTCCTCTTTCTGTCTCTCTAAATATCAATCAATAAACTTGAAAAACATTAAGCCCTGGTCAGATAGCTTGGTTGGTTGGAATGTCTCCCGGAGTTCAGAGGTTGCCAGCTGGATGCCCCAGTCAGGGCACATACTGAAGCAGTTCCATTTTCCTGTCTCTCTCTCCCTGTCTTTCTCTCAAAAATAAATAAATAAATAAATAAATAAATAAATAAATAAATAAATAAATAAATAAATTTGACTTCATGAAATGCAAAATAGAAAGGAATATTTCTGTGTGCTAAAGAAAAATGCACCAATATAAAAATAAAATGTGATACCTATATCTACATATCTATTTATATGTCTATATATATATATAATTTCAGCATTTTTAATTTTTTTTACTTTTACGCTACTCACAAATATTAGCTTTTTAAATAGTGTTTAACTTATTTTTTCAAAATTAAGAAAATAAAATTATTTTAAATAATAAACAACACCAATCTTTGAATGTAACATTATCTAGCAGCTGCAGAAAAATGTGTCAGTGCACACATATTAAAGTCCTTTTAGTGGGCCCACTTTGATGTGGTAAAAGGAGAATAGAAACAAAAGCATCAAAATGTTTAGATACCTCTTAAATTCTTCTGCGGTTGAACTAATCTAAAAAAGGGCTTACTAACTGTTAACAAATGGAGCTCTCGCAATGTAACAGCAAATCATCGATATGTAGAGATTTTTATGTCTCCTTTGTGGCCAACAAAAGTTGAATACTATTGAGAGGTCAAGAAAAAATGAGTATTTCCAGACAAAGAGAGTCGAGAACAGCAGTGTCAAATGTGTGTAAGAGATAAAGAAGTGAGAAGTCATTAAATGCTTGGATGTAATCTCCTCATGGGACTACTTTTACAGAGAAAAACAAATAAATGACATTATGTATAAAGCTATTTGTCCCAAGTAATATAAAGCTCTTAAAATAACCCATCCTTCTATATATCAACCTGAAGAGCCCATTATTCTGCATGTGGGATTTCAACAGGATTCTGCATAATTCTTTATCAAATGTAAATCTTAATAAAGAATATTTTAGCAGTAATAATAATGCCAATAAATGTAATGTTACTTGTCTTTCAAAGGAGTTAATTTTCTAGTTAAGAATTTTATGCAGTTTATATTAAAGATGGATTAAAAATTAACATTGGAATTTAATTGACTATTACAGTTTCTTTTGTTTAAATATTTATTCTTAAGTAATGGTGTATTAAATTGATGTTATTCTCTTTTTAAACTTTTGCTTTTCTATTTTTATTTCTGAATCAATATTAATAAATTCAGCTAAAACTAAATATATAACTGTGTTAGTAAATACAAGGCACACATCGCTTAACTTTTTTGCAGCACAGATATAGAGATAACGAAGTATTATATATTGGTATGTGTTCATGTATCGAGTCAATGATTTTAGCCCAGTGGGATCTATGTAAGCCTTCTGAACTACAGAACTGTTAGATAAATTTGTGTTGAATTTAAGTTACTACATTTGTGCAAATTTATTATAGCAGTGATAGAAAATATAACATGCAGGTGCAAGGCTTTTTCTTACATCAGGGTCAAATCTCCAAACTGATGAGCTGTTCTGGAGACTTGGTGCTCACTGTTCTATGTGTCCCCTGATGACTGAATTTCTGAAACAGAAGAGGGGTAAGTCATCTAGAATTTGCCTCACATAAATTCTAAAGATTAAAGAATGATTGTGACAACTTAATGGGAACCTCAACTTTAAAAGAATTGGCTTTACAATTTTACTTCTTTGAATGACTTTTGGCTCTCAAATTTACATTTGTGTCAATTTTAGTTCACCTGTGAGAAAATATTTAAGCAATTGCAATAAACATATTCCTAGCATTAAAGTATATATATATAATATATATATATATTATACATATATATAATATGTATATTAGATTTTTACATTTTATTTAGAAAATTAAATTTAATGCAGTGACATTGATCAATAAGAGTACATAGTTTTAATGCCTGACCTGTGGTGGTGCAGTGGATAACGCGTTGACCTGGAAATGCTGAGGTCGCCAGTTTGAAACCCTGGGCTTGCCTGGTCAAAGCACATATGGGAGTTGATGCTTCCAGCTCCTCCCCCCTTCTCTCTCTCTCTCTCTCCCTCTCTCTCTCCTCTCTAAAAATGAATAAAGAAAAAAAAGAAAAAAAAAGATTTTAAGAGTACATAGTTTTCAGATAAACATTTCCACCGCAGTTAAACTGTTGTGTTGTGTGTCCGTTACCCAAAGTCAAATAATTTTCCATCACCATATATTTGTCCCTTTTTCCTCCCCAAATGATTTATAAAATCACACCTTGACATTTTAGAAGTCATAATCAAGAAAAGCTCACAATATGTCAAACATCAGTGGAATTCCAACAAGATAGTGAGGAAATGAGATTTTCTTCAAATTTCTGAAAATTTTCTGAAACAAATATCTTAAACAAATAAGTTAGGCTAGTTTAGGCCCATGTAACTGTGGATGATTGGCAAATCCAAAATCTGATGGTAGATGCTGATAAGATGGAGGCTCAGAAAAGAGTTGCATTTGAATGTGAAGGTCTTCTGCTGGAAAGGCAGTTATAGCCAATGCTGTAGATGAAGTCCTCTCTTGCTTTTGTTCTATTCAGGCCTTCAAATGATTGGATGAGGTCCAAGGACATTTATAGAGGCAAATTGACTTTACTCAAAGTCCACAGATTTAAATGTAAATCTTATTCACAAACACCCTCACAGACCATCCAAGACAATATATGACCAAATATCTGGGACTGTGTCCCAGAGAAGTTGACACTTAAAATTAACCATCACAGTGACCAAGAGTTATTTTATTGATAGTTCAAGGACAAAGAGAGTAACAGCTATGGTGTTTCAAGTAGCAATACCAGTAAACTGAGTGACATTGCAATATTATCTATTGATATTTTATTTTATTTAGACATACTCTTAGAACACATTTATGCATTTGTAAAATTCTTTGGAGAAAGAAAATAAAATGTTACATCTTGATTTGCATAACTTGAAGATCACTGCATTGTTCAAAATCTCTTAATCTAAAGCATCGCTCTCAATACAGTCTGTACTTTTGACCTTTGCTGTTTAGATTATTAGTCACAGTGTTAATTCTTTTTCTGCAGTGCATTGTCTTTCTTAGGAGCAGTCGAAAGTTTACCAAGTAATTACTTTTCTTTTCATTCTACTTCACAATGGATTTTTTTTATTTCTTTTCATAACCTCATGCTAATTTTCCACTTCAGTGAGTATAACACACACACAAAAAAAATTCGTCCCTTTTCAAATAGGTAAAAATTAACCCAAACTTTCTTTTTTTTTTTCTTTTAAAAGACAAACCTTCATGTATTTCAAATTATTACATATTACAAATTTAAATTCAAATTTCAGCCAGTAACTAATATCAATACTTCCGTATTATTCCAATTTATTTTAGGCCACTTTCTTAAAATATGAGAGAGTTCTTAAATGTTATGTACAATGACAAGATAAGGATGACAGCTGAAAAGGCCAGTTATTGCCACGAAGGGCCTGATAGATCAAGTTCTTGGTATGCTTACCTCCTCTGCCTCGGACCATGTTGCAGCTTCCAAAACTTACTATTCAAATCTGGAAGTGTTCTTTGTTCTTTCACTTATTCAAGAAATCTAAAGTTGTGTCAACTTGGATATTAAAGGAAGATATATATATAGCTTTCTGATCACCAGATTGCTTATACTAGATATTACTGTATTTTTCACTCCATAAGATGCACTTTTTCCCCTTAAAAAAAATGAAAGGGAAAATACAGTATTTTATTAAATATTTTAACACACCATTTGGTTCAGAATATTTTTTTTTTCTTATTTTTCTCCTCTAAACCCTCGGTGTGTCTTATGGTCATTTGCGTTTTATGGAGTAAAAAATATAGTAAGTGCTTCTATCTCCTGGGATCAATAGATTTTGGAGACAAAATTTTTCTTTGCAGTGTTGATTTGTAAACATCAAAGAAGACTGTACTGAAAAACATTTCATACAGATTGTTGTTACATGCCAGGTATTCATATGTTACTAATAATTTATAGGAGCTCTCTGGTTGTCAGAACATGTGTTTTCCAGATTCCAAGTCTTTCTTCCCTGAGTGGACTTAGATATCAGTGCCAAATTTGGTTCTTTTGCTTCTTCTTTGAAAGACCCAAGCTGAATATCCTTGTTCTCTAAAGGTAGTTCTTCTTACAACTGGGTTTGGTGCAATTGATTAAGCAAGGATTATTTAAAACGAACAAAGGACTAATCAATATAACAATATCTAAATATAATTAAAACATTACTATGAAACTCAGAGTTGTAGTTTTGACCAAAGACATTATCAGCAATAAGTTTAGAACATCAACTGTGTTGTATCACTTAAATCTGTCTATAAATTATAAAAATCTGATAGACTGGTAATCGTTAATAAATATTGATTTTTTATTTATAAAAGAGAGAAATAATTTATACATGAATCTTTACTTAAATGACTCACTGTGTAAGATTTATATATTCAGAAGTATGTTAATACTGAAGTAGAAGATCCAGATAATTATCAAGGGGAGGAGTAAGCTCCAGGTATTGTCATATTTTAAATTTTATCCTTGCCTTCCACAAAAGTTGTATTGAGCTCCTAAACCTCATACCTCAGAATGTGACCTGATTTGGAAATAAGTTCATTGTTGATGTTACTAGTTAAAATGAGGATGTGATGGAGTAAGGTGGTCTACTAATCCAATAGCACTAGTATCTTTATTCAAAAGATGGCCATGAGACCATATAAAGATAGAGGCACACAGTGAGCACCTCAGGTTACCCCAAAGTCAAAGGTAGAGTTATTTATGCAGCTGCAAGCCAAGAAATGGCAACGATTGCTAGTAAACCACCAGAAATAAGGAAGTGACAAGAAAGAATTCTACTGCAGGTTTTTAAGAAACATGACCCTGTAGACATACATCTTGGTTTTGAAAATTTAGTCCTCACCACTGTGAGAAAATACATTAATTTTTTTAAGTCATCCAGTTTATGGCACTTTGTTGTTATAGGCCTAAGACATTAATACTGTATATAAAATAATTCTCAAGGAAGTGCTTGGTCATTAATGATGATATCCAGATAAGTGAAGAATACACCAACTTTTCTAAAGGAGAATTTTCTCCCTTCAGAATCAACTTTACCCCCTGAAAGCTGATATGGTTTTGCAAATAGGAAGTACTACCTGGTATAGTACTGCTAAATGGATAAGAAAAGAAAAAAAGACTAACAAATATACATATTTATATACATATATAACTTGGTAAAAGAAGCATCTCAAATAAGGAGAGATAATACAATAACAAATTTAACAACTAGGTAGCTTTCTGGACAAATTTTATACAGATTTCAGAACCTACAAAAATAAATTCAAACTGTATCATAGAATAAAATATTTTAAAAATTGCATATAAAGGAGAAATATTTAATATCACCAGAAAGGGGCCTATTAAAATATGAAATGACTTCATAGAAAGAAAAAGAGATCTAGCCAGTTTTCAATAGTTCTACCCATCACATTGCTATTAATTTCTTATTGCTGCTATAATAAATGTCTGAAAACTTAGTAACTTAGGCTGACCAGGTGGTGGTGCAGTGAATAGAACATTGGATGTGGAAGACACAAGTTTGAGACCCCGAGGTCGCCAGCTTGAGTGCGGGCTCATCTGGTTTGAGGAAGTCTCACCAGCTTGAGTCTAAGGTCACTGGCTTGAGTAAGTGGTCATTGGTCTGCTGTAGCCCCCTGGTCAAGGTACATATGAGAAATCAATCAATAAACAACTAAGGAGCCGCAGTGAATAATTAATGTTTCTCATCTCTCTCCCTTCCTGTCTGTCTGTCCCTATCTGTCCCTCTCTCTGACTCTCTCTCTGTCTCTGCCACCAAAATAATAAAAAAATAATAAATAAATAAATAAAAACTTAGTACTGTAACTTAAATGAACACAACTTATTAATTTCCAATATTGGAGATCAAAATGTAAAATTAGTAATAGCAGGCTAAAATCAAAGTGTCAGTGTGGTTGGGCTTTTTTCTGCAGTCTGTGAGGGAACAGTCTGTTTCCAGACCACCTACATTCCTTGGCTCCTGGACCCTCCTCACAATATCACAATTTCAATCTCTGTTTCCTTGTTGTACCTTTTTTTTTTCTTTACTCACGGTCTTGCCTGCATCTTTTAAGGACTCTATTTGATTACATTAATTCCACCCAGATAATTCAGTATATTTTTCATCAGTTCCAGATTCTTAAATTACCTACATGTGTAAAAGCCTTTTTTTTTTGTCACACATTAATTAACATCTTTTTTTTGTCACACATTAATTAACATCTTTGAGGGACAGTTAGAATGCAGACTTTTTTTTTTTGGAAGGAGGCTACTATTTTATATATTATCCGAAGGACACGACACACTAGTCTCCTGTTTCTATTCAAATTATCTTGTCTAACCAGCCTAGCTGAGCCTTCAGGTGACTAATTTTTTAGCTACAGTCTGACAGAAAACACATTATGGATCATAAGAAGGAACTGTTGTACTCAGTCTATTCAATCCACAGAATATGAAAGATAATATTAAATTATTATTTTTAAGCCATTTTGCCTGGGGTTGTTTGTTATAAAGCAACAGATAGTTATAATTCTATAATTGATAAGAAAACCAAAATATCCCCACGAGGGATCCTGGAGAAGTGAGACCATATACCATGTCCCAGGTAAGTTGGGTTGGGAGTAGAAAGCAGTGACCCTTTGGGAATTTGCATATTCAAGCTTAAAACAATTATTTTCAGACCCATGACAAAGCTCTAATGATTACATTAAGAGAACTGTGGATGTGAAACAAAAGGAAGCTATTCATACAAAAATTAAAATACATTCTGAGGATTGCTATTGCTAGTCCAATAATAAAATGTTATTGGTGTGTATATGATAAAAATAAAAAGCATTACAAACATTACCTCAATGGATAGGTTATGGATAGCTTCTTACCTGTACTTAATTGGTTCTTCTGAATAGGAATGTATAAAAGATGTGAATTATGGAAATTATGAAACACTATAAATTCCCTGGAAGATTGCTAATATTTCTCTAGTATCTGTTTTCCCACTTCTCTATAATAATATTTGAATGCTATGTATATACCCACCATAAACTACATTTAATAAATAAACTGAAACAGAAAGCAACAAAGACTCAAAGACTTATAAGACAATAACACATTTATACCATTAGAATTCCAAAAGGAAAGGAGAAAGAAAGTAGGACCTGAAAGGGTATACAACAAAAGAAGTATAAAAATTTACCAATCTGGTGGAAGACATAAACTTATATATACAACAATATGAGCAAATCTGAAATATACACAATAACATATTATAAATAAAATTCTGAAAATAAAGATAAATAAAAAATCTTGAAAGTGTCATAGGGAAACAATGTATAATTTATAGAGAACATCAATTCTAATGATAGATTTCTAATCTAATGTTAGAAGAAAGTGTTATAACAATTTTCAATGCTGAAAGAAACTATCAGTTTTAGATTCTGCGCTGGCAAAATTAGCCTTCAGGAATGAAGGGGAAATAATAGCACCCACAGAGAAAAGAAAACGCAAAGAATTAGCTGACTTATGCTTAAAGAATGGCTGACGGGAGCTTGTAAAACAGAAAATAAATATAGAAGAAAGAATCTGTGGAACACCATATAAGAAATAAAGAACAATTGAATCAGCAGAAATAAGCATAAGAAAAATAGATTATTCTCAGTTATATTTAAAATAATATATGATGATCAAAACAAATATTATAACACTATCAAATAGTCAAGATAATTGTGTTTAATAGTGGGGAGAGTAAATGACTTTTTTTTTTGAGTAAATGACTCTTAATGAAAGAATTCACACTTCACTCAAAGTAATAAAATGATACCTGTTGAGTATGATTAATAGCTTATGTATATTGCAATGCAAAGAGCAGTCACTAAATAAACTATGTAACTCTCAACAAAGAATTCTCTAAAATATTCCAGTAACACACAGAAAAGCAAGAAAAACATTTTTATTCATAATAACTAAAAAATGTAAACAAACTATGTGTCTTTTGGTGAGTGAAGGGTTTACAGATATTCAACAACTTGAACAAATTTCCAGTTTATTATGCTGAAAGAAAACAAAATTACTATATGATTCCCTTTGTGTAACATTGTCAAAATGACAATATTTTAGAAAGACAGAACAGATTAGGGTTGTCAAGGGTTAGAAACGCAGGGCAGGAGGTGGCTATGCCTATGAAACAGCACCAGGAGGAATCTTTAGGGTGACGGACCTATCCTGTATTTAGACTGTATCCGTGCCGGGATCCTCGCTCTGATTTCTAGATAGAGTTTTGCCAGATGATCCCATTAGGGAAAAGTAGGCAAAGAATAATACACAGGTGATACCTTTATTATTCTTTACAGCTGAATACTTTATGATAATTGATGAAATAATATATACAAGTTACCTCCACCTCTCATATTTTTTATAAGTTGTTTACTTCATACCTTTTTGTTTTTATTTTATATCTTTACCACACCATTTTAACGTCCTTTATGTAGGAAATGAAAATTATTCTGTATTTCTGCATAAAACTGCAAAAGCTCTTAATTTTCTACAAAGAGCGTAAAGATGCCTTCCCAAATCCCTGCGGAAAAGATGCCTGGAGACCTAAGAGAAATTTTCATAAGTCCAAACATTTGTTGAATTGAGGCAACTCTGTAAATTAAAAATGAACTCAGACTTTCCTCGCCTCTCAGGTGAAAATATTATTTTCAAACAGAAAAGCATATATACATGAAAAATGTAGATATGAAGACCTAGAAAGAGAAAAAAAGTGCTGAAATTATTACTGTCTCACATAGCCCGTAATGTTTTAGCTAAAACTGTTTAATTATAAAATTTCCAATATAAAATGTGTATTGTTATGAAAATATGACTTTTCATCCTTATGTTTTTTGTCTATCTGTAATGCATAAGTGATTCAATAATCTGTATGAGCATTGATATCCCTAAACCCCTTTATGTCCTGTGAGTGCTCAGAAAACAACCATCTATTCTAGCTGTTTAATTGAAAACACTGAAAAAATAAAGCGGACTTGAATTTTCATATTAGGGAGAAGATGTATCACATATCCACTAATCTATTCAAATAGCCAAATTATAAATGTGAAAAATACTTATTATCATATTTTAAAATACCTTTCCTCTTAAATTATATTTGGGAAAATAATGTATAATATCTTACAAGCAGATGATATACTCAGATAATGTTTTCTTTATTCCAGTAAATTTTCTAACCATTTTAGCCATTTTGATGTTTCATAACTCTGCAGAAATCTTGAAGAATCCCTACCTTCATGTAGTTACTGATTTATTTTTGCAATCATTTGTTAAACAAATATTTAATTGCTCAGAGCATGGTGTTATGTTGTTTCAAAGAGACAAATAAATTCAGACATGGACTTCATTCCTAAGGAACAGACCATTACAACTTCTTTATCTATAAACCTAGATAGAATGCACTATGTATGTGGAACTCTTGCTCGTATTTAGAGATGGAAGGGTTCTTTGTCTTACAAGGATTGAGAGATGACGGGAAGAGTTTAATTTATTTTAAATATAATATTTAATATAAATTTGGGCAAGAAAAAATTTATCGACAAGCTATCATTTTTTCCCGAGAAATTATAAAGCTTAGAAGAAAGCTTGACAAGAACAATTGCACAGAATTTCTTTGGCTGGATTCTTAAACACGGAAACTTAAAGGGCAGTCAGTGGTCTCAAATTTGAAACTGGTATAAAAATGCATGCTGTGCATACAGGTATATACAACTCTCTGCATGCACAAAAACACATGTACTAATCTAATACAACTCAGTGAATAATCAAATGTGTATGTCGTAGAATGTGCCAATAAGTCTGTCATTAAAAGGGAGTAAGCACATGAAGATGACCTAATAATAACTAAGCAGAGAAAATTTACTGAATGTTGCAAAGCAACCAGTGGAAGTTCTTATTATATAAAATATAAGGTGTCAAAATCTAAGGTGATGCACATTAGCTTTTGATAGTTTGGGGAGAACACATCTACATTTTTTCTGCTTCTTGTTAGGAAATAGCAAGTTCATGATACCTTAGCCTTAATTTAAAAAAAAAACAAAACAACAGTTCTATGATGTGCGATGCTCTTTTATTATTTTTAGAATCATTTAAAATTGAATTATGCTCATACCGTATATCAAAGCAAGTATTCTTTAGCAGTACAAATCTCAACATAAAATCTTTTTTATTTTTACTTTTAAAAGTTTCACAGATTATGTACAATATATTTATGTACAAACAATAAAATACATTTAGTCTACCTTTTAAAACTTACAATGCAGTACACATTATTCCAAACTGACAGTATTTCCTCCATGACTTCCGACCTAAATTGCTCCGACATGATAAGGTAAATAAATGTAAAGGGCTTTTTTTTAACCAGAAACATAAAGAGGTGCAACTGGTCCAGCCAGAGTAAATAATTATACATTATTAGTGCAAAAAAGATGTGATTCCTATCTCCTGATTAAATCTATACAAAAGATCTTCAAGCGTACAGTTCAGGTGCCACTAAATGACAAATCAATCAAAAAGACAATACAAGTGGGTCATCAGGCTGTAGGCAAACAACAATAGTTTGTAGGTGAACATTTCCCCTCTCATTTAAAGCTCTGTTACTAACCAGAAAAGGAAGTGACCATTTATTGGATCTATTTTTTTTTTAACAGAGACAGAGTCAGAGATAGGGACAAACAGACAAGAACGGAGAGAGATGAGAAGCATCAATCATTAGTTTTTTGTTGCGATACCTTAGTTGTTCATTGATTGCTTTCTCATATGTGCCTTGATCGTGGACTTTCAGCAGACCGAGTAACCCTTTGCTCAAGCCAGCGACCTTGGGTCCAAGCTGGTGAGCCTTGCTCAAACCAGATGAGCCCACACTCAAGCTGGTGACGGGGTCTCAAACCTGGGTCTTTCGCATCCCAGTCTGACGCTCTATCCACTGCGCCACCGCCTGGTCAGGCTGGATCTATTTTTATTTAAACATTAAAAGGTTCCAATCTGAGCATTCTGTACCTACAAACATGAAACAACAAAGCGAAGGCTGCAAGTGACTTATAATGTTTGTTCAAGAAAAAAAAATGTTTACTCAAAAATATTTAACAAATGTGTTTGAGTTGAAATTTCTTTGAAGCAAAAACAAAAATAGACAAATAAAAAATAACCCAAAACTATTCATCACTCAAACAAAAAATTTCAAGCTTTTTTTCATATTTTCTAGATTGATTTATACCCTTATCAAGTTGGTTGTCATGTCCAATTGGGTTTGATTTCCATCACTAAAGTAAAAAAACTTCAGGAAGCAAGATAAATGAAATCAGAGAAATGCTAGTGACATTGAA
Source organism: Saccopteryx bilineata (assembly GCF_036850765.1). Lineage (NCBI taxonomy): Eukaryota > Metazoa > Chordata > Mammalia > Chiroptera > Emballonuridae > Saccopteryx > Saccopteryx bilineata. The sequence goes on from NC_089497.1 coordinate 15,091,687, forward strand.
TTCAGAGCTCCGAGACAAACTTTGAATCTAGAAATTAAGTATGTATTATTTTCACATGTTTATTAGTAAAATTTTTTAAAGGCCATTATGTCTCTGACATATTTCAGTTTGGTAGCATTTATGCTTGAGACATTTCTGAATATCTATTATGCCAAAATTTCAACTGGTGTTAGTATAGAAGAATTTATATCTAAAATATGTCTATTGTATAACCTAAATATTGAATAACAATTTTAAACAAAATATTTTACCTCTAATTTTAAGAGTTATTTCAAACTATTTTCAGAAAATTATTGACAATATATCAGTATACAAAATACTAATTAGTAATTATTAATTGATAATTTCTATTCAAATTTATGACAACATACTATGCTTTTTAAAATGGTGTCACTGTGTGATTTTATACATGAAATATATTGATAAATCTTAATCATTTTTATAAAATTACTTTTTTGATTATGGGTGAAATAAAAATTATATTAATACTATTAGAAATAGCTAAAACTCTTATTAAGTGTTTACTTAAACTCATTAGTATTAACAGTACTTAAAAATCAATCATTTCTGTTTCATAGATGAAACAGATGCCTGAGGTATAATAATTTGCATAGTCACACAGCTATCTAGTAGCTAATGTTAATTTTTTAAATATTCATACATGTACTTTTAACATTTAAAGAATTCATAGTGCTTTCTCTAAAAATGTGAGCAAATAAGTGAAACGGTGTATTTTAGCTAATGCAATTACATCTTCCCTGTGATTTAAAACATGCCAATAGCGTCTTCATACTGTTTGTTTCACATGCATTTCCCCACCTATCATACTTTCCAGTCGGTCTGTTGGATGATCAGAGTCAGATAGAGCTAATTATCCACCATTGACTTATGCTTCTAATCCCAGCCCCCCTTTATTTCTGCTCTGTATAGAAAAGAAACACATTTTAAAATTCCACCTATTTATTATCCTTTGGTATCGTTCTTTTGGTATCTCTCTAAACACTCTTAACTTTTTGTTTTTAACCAGATAAATCCCTGGGAAGTAGCATTAACGTAAACTTTCAGATTTTATATGCCAAGAACACAAATAAATCTTAAATATATTTGCAATCATGTACATGTGCATGTGTGTTTTTGCATATTAGGAAAAAAGTGGTTGTGGGTTTTATACAGAACTAATCAATATTTTATTTCATCTAAATTTTATTGAAATACTTTACTTAAAACTACAAACAATTTATTACTTACTTTTATAATAAATGTTCTTATCTGTAGCTAACATAGATGTATACTAGAATGTATACTTTATGTCAAGATGAACTCTAACTAACAGAATTTTTAATTCCACTATACCCAATCTGTCAGAGTAAGGGACAAGGCAGGGATAAGGATTGGTTATTTCTAAATTACCAGCTAGCCTTAAAAGAAAATCTGTAGGCACAAAAGTTTTACTCTCTGTACCAACTTATTTGCATCAATTAGCTTTCATGTCTTGAATTAAACCTAGAAATATATCTCTATTTTGCTTTTACATGCACCATTTATTATGCAGAAATACATTCACTTAACTTTTTTTTTTTTAAAAATAAACATTAAAAGGGATCACTTAGGATCTAAATTAGGTTAGTGTGGTACGTTGTATTGTTTTGAATATTCCCTTTCTTTTCTTAAAAGATAATTGTATTCATCATCTCACTTATGTCTAGCGTGGTCACAGAATGTGATCTATAGGGATATGCCAATTCTTAGTAGAAGCTTTCAGATCTGTCACTTAGTTCCAATAAATTCTCTTCTCAGAGCCCTGACACATGCAGTCCCCCAGATAGGAGCTATTTCTTTAGTCAGCCTCCAAATAGTGATGAATTATAATAGAACCACTACTTACCCAGGAGAGGCAAACGTTTTTGTAGAAAGCTCTTGAGGGTGGGGCTTGTCTGTGACCACATGCTCCTGGAATAAACGGACTAAACAGACAAAAGACACAGCACTTTTTCTTTAAGAGGTTTTTTATTTCCCTACCCACACAGATGTTTCTATTGCTTCAATACCAAATAATATTTGGTTATATTCACCAATACGATAGTAAATATTTGAGTGTCTACTATGTGCAAATAAATGGACTCAGAATTCAAGTTATGCAAAATGTAGCAATAGCCATATTTACATACAGTTGCAAACACTACAATTTGTGTGATGAAGCAGAAGCCAGAATGCTAAGAAAAGTCAGAAGGCATTGTATGGTTCCTTTTATACTGAGTTTAGAAATACAGGCATTCTCAGGGGTTGGAAAGTTCTTTATCAAATATTCCTGAATACTGTGGAAAGTTAGCAGGACCTTAAGCAACGGTAAATGTTAAGAGTGGGATAAACAATACAGTGGGCGGCTAGCTGAGTGAAGAACGGCATAGATGTAAAAACAAGGTGTGATCAAGGTTAAATCTGACCGACTTTGGGACAGTAACACCGGAAACTTGATATATTGTATTCTTGTTTCCTCCAAAGGTTCTACCATACCACATTATTTAATAAAATACTGATAAATGTACTTCAAATTTAGAGTTTGTGCTCAAACTTGTGTCAAAAATCTAAAGTAGGGGAATGATGAACTGTCATGTTCAGGCTGAGCTTCTCAGAGAATGTAATATACCAACATACATCATGAATCTCCACTGTGGAGACCAATATTTCATTTTTTTGTAAAATTAAATGGGCACAAAACAACTTTTTTTATATTGCATCTTTATTAATATTTGAACTAACACTATTTGGGAAATGATAGGAGCATAACTTTTGATACCTTATTAATTGTAATTAAGTACTTAATTTTCTATAGTCTTGGTTTCCAAACTTTTCAAGTATAGGGTTTTTTAAATAATAGAATGTTGCACGAACCCCTATGAAATATTAGCTGTATGAAGTATGTGATTAAAACTACTCAGAGCTGAGTTGAAATTCCTGGGTTCAAATTCCAATTTATTACTTATGACACATGTGACTTTGTAAAAGTAATTTAACTTCTTTTAGTTAGCCTTGTCAGATGCAAATTGAAGACAGCAATTATTTGTCTCATTCATGTTTGTACGTTAGTGTGGGCATGTGTTTGAAAGTATGTGTATGAGTGTGCATGTTTCTATGCACGGAATAGATGAGATCATTCCAGCTAAAACTGAGTGGCACAAAATAAAAACTCAAAAATATCAGGGTGGGTTATTAAGAAATATGTATAATCTCTAAAACTGAAAAAATTGAATAGCATTTGAAATTAACATTAAATTAACTGCACTTTGCACATTTGTAAAGTAGTGATACCTGTCCGTGCCATGTATTTATTCAGCTTACCATCAGGGTGTGGGTCTACATGGATTTGCAATTTGCTTGGAACACTCCCGAGAATAGTGGCTGGAGGTACTGCCGAATGAGTGAAGGTTTGGAAGAGAGAAATGACAGAAAGAGAGGCGCATGCAAGGAGGTAAATTTTGTGGGGAGAATGTAAAGAGGATTCAGGCAGTGAGAGAGAAGCGGCAACAAGATCAGTGAAAAGACTAGACTGTTTCCCAAGAGCTATGTGCCTGTAAGCGTTAGTTCACTAAAAAGTCAATAAATGGTTTCAAGGCAAGAATTTTATCCTATGCTTCAGAAAAGCTCAAGTGTTTTTCAGTATAAATAGAATGAATCAAATCAGATATAGTTTTATTTAAAAAAGCAGAAATGCAGAGAGAGACCAGAAACTTGTGAGGAATGCTTATGAGACTGATGATGAATCTGATTTTTCACCACCACCACTGCATTCCTAGTGTGGTTGGAGTTCAGTGGTCCTATGTGGCCTATGACAGAAACTCTGACATAGAATGTAAGATGAGAAAAGGTACAGGATCTATAAATCCCAGACTGGAAAGACCTGTTTGGGTTCTGGCAGGTCACTTACCTGAATTGCAATCCAGGTCAGGTCATTGGGATAGTGTTTCTATTCAAGCAGTATTGTAAACACACAGTACGTGCACCATTTCTGCATTAGGTATTTTCTCAGAACATCTTCTAAAATAGATAATTTGGTACAACAAACACTCATTTGGGAATAAAGTCTGTGATTGATCCTGTATGCTTTTTGCTGAACTATGGATTGGAATCACAAAGTATATTAAAATTCAAGGGAATTCATAGTAAATGAGATTTAGATAAATAATGTAAGAATTATAACAAATTCCCAGAAAAGAGACAACATGAAGCTTATTGCAGTATTGCTAAATCCCAGGTTTGTTAATTAACAGATAGCGTTCTATTTTAATTGCATCTAATTAAGATAATTTAGACTCCAGGGTATTCTGTGTTGTTGAAAAAGAAGGAAAATAAGAATAAAAAATAATATCACAGAAGGTGGGTCTCTTTATATTTTCAGACACTTGTTCAAACTAATAATTAAAAATTTTAAATTACAGAATTAAATGTAAATTAGAAAAGTTTTGGAAGAATTATAATTTTATCCTAAATTCTTGTTTTGAATGATCAATGCATGTGCCGCCTATATGTTATTACAATGCATTTAAATATATGTTTTTCAGGTGTAAACCTTTCTATAGTATTTGAACTGTTGATTGTGTTGTGTTTCCATCAGGATTAACTGAAACCTATGTATTGATATTGACCAATTAAATTTAATTTCCAGCCTGACCTGTGGTGGCACAGTGGATAAAGCGTTGACCTGGAAATGCTGAGGTTGCTGGTTCGAAACTCTGGGCTTGCCTGGTCAAGGCACATATGGGAGTTGATGCTTCCAGCTCCTCCCCCTCTTCTCTCTCTCTGTCTCTCCTCTCTCTCTGTCTCTCCCTCTCCTCTCTAAAAATGAATAAATAAAAAAAAATTAAAAAAAATTTAATTTCCAAATAAAATGAAACACGTTTTTAATTATTTCTATTATATCGAAATAGCAGTCTGCTGAAAGCATCTCACTAAAGTCAAATATGGGATTTATTTTAGAAATAGTCTTTTGTGTGTAAGCCATAAATGTTCTTGACTAACTTCTAGTGAGATGAGATAATGAATGTACAGAGGAACCCAATAAATGACATATTATATCTTAGAGAATAAGACACTCTGGTAGCAGAGGTGTGACTTATTGGAATCAAAGGTGTTTTGTAACACAAAACAAAACCAGAGACCCATATTCAATAGGTCTCTTCACCGTTCATGTGCTAATGGCGCTATCATGCAAAAGACTTTTCATGAATCTCATCTTCCTCACTGGTCCTTTCCATATATTTATCATCATAATAGTCTTGTCTGGTACTAAGTAGGTTTATAGTATTAACATGTGGACATGTAATTCTATCAATGCAGTAGTTGAGATAGAGCAAAATTCATTAAATAGATAATCTCATAACTGATATGCTATATATTTGGTTCTAGTACACCTGATGTTTTAAAACTCCTTATTACAGGATCATTTTTATTCCCATTAGAAACACAGTTCTTAAAACTCAGCATCAATTTTTTAAAAAACCATATATTTTTTAAAAACAAGAGAAATCCAGAAATTATTTCATTAAGAAATTTCAGTCCAGTTAATAAAATGATCTTTCAGAATTTTAGTTTTAATGAGAAAGCACATATAGTAACCAAAAATAGATACCCCATCATCTACATTTGACTTCGTTCTTTCCAATAAAGAAAGAAAAAAACGAAAGACTAGGTTTTGGTTATTTGATGTTAGCACTGTAATGCAGACAGTTCTCTCAGAATACCTAATGTGCTTTTGTTATTTCCCCGGGATAAAGGAACGGAAAAGTCTTGTAAGCCTATCAAAAAGGTGCTGTAATACTCTTTAACTATTTAAAATCCTGCATATGTAAACAATAATCTAATTTCCTTTTAAGGTATTAAATTTATACACACACACAAAGAAAATCCCCATAATCAACTACTAAAGAACAGAAATCGTATAAAAGAAGCAGGGATCACCCAATGTTGTTTTGATATATTCCTTTAATCATATTCATTCAAAAATGGATATTCTTCACCTATTTTGTTCCAGACACTGAGTCACACATTAGTGTATGTTACAATTTTCAAACCGCACCACAACTCTGTGAGGTGGTTAGTTTTCTAATTTCATAGATGAGGAAACAACACGCAGGGATGTCATAGATGCCAATATTATAAACCAGTCTGTGGGACCAAGATTCAGAGTGAAGCCTGTTTCCAAAGCTGATCAGCTTTCTATCATAACTCATTATTCCCAGGAACACTAGTAGAGATAGTGAGGAGTTTATATATATATATGTAAGTCTGTGTTCTCTTTTGTATAAACTTACTATGAACTAAAAAGTAGGAAGGAGCGTTCAAATGAACAAACCCTTATATCTTAAATGAAGAAACCACCATGTAGAAAATACGCGCTCTGAATCTGAAGAATAGAAATAGATGTGTGAGGCGATTTAAGAAAAAATTAATAAATACCATAGTTGTTTCTTTTTATCTTCTGTTTGTTCAAGTCTATGCATCAAATAAAAATGTGTCTGAACTGTCAGAAAGCATTTTTATAGGTCTTATTGTTAAGAGCTAATTATCTTTAAGTGTCTAATAAGAAGAACTAGATAATCATAGCAGCTATAAAATCATGGTATGGACATTTACTCTTTTTGTAGTCTTTCATTTTTATTGAACTTATTGGGGTGATATTGACTAATAAAGTTGTGTGGGTTTCAAGTGTACACTATTGTAATACCTCATCTGTATATTGTATTGCATGTTCACCACCTCCAGTCAAACTTTCTTCTATCACCATTTACCCCCCTTACCCTGTTCTACCTTCCCCACCCTCCCTTTGGCTCTGATAATCACCATACTGTTGTGAGAGGTTTATTTTTCTTTTTACTTAATCCTTTCACCTTTTTCAGCCAGCCCCTCTGACCTTCCCCGCTGACTGCTCAGTCTGGTCTGGAGGAATCTGCTCTCCACTCCAAGTTGTACTGCACACACAATCACCTTACGGAGATATATAGCAACCCTCACAGTAGTGCGAACTCTGGGCAATTCTGAGTACGGAGGAAATTCCACCGTCAGTCATTCGTTAAAAACACAGGAAATGGAAAATAAGATAATGGTACCCAAGAACTCCTTTTTTCTTTCAGAGCTCCAATTTATTTATTTATTTATTTAATCTTTTCCAAGTAAGAGGAGGGGAGACAGAAAGACTCCTGCATGAGCCCCACCAGGACTCACCCAGCAACCCCTGCTCATCTGGGGCCATGCTTCCAACTGAGCTATTTTTAATTCCTGAGGTGGAGGCTTCACAGAGCCATCCTCAGTGACTGGACCAATTTGCTTTAACCAATCTTGCCATGATTGTGGGTGGGGCAGAGAAAGAGAGAAAGGGAGAGACAAGGAGAGAGAAGGGGAAGGGAGAGGGGTGAAGAAACAGATGGTGTTTTGTCCTGTGTGCCCTGACTGGGAATTGAACCTGGGACATCACATGCTGGGTCGACTCTCTACCACTAAAATACACAGTGATATGTTGCCAGTATCATATAAAGGCAGGTATGGTAGAAAATGTTGTTACTGCACAATATTCTAGTGAATGTGTTGCTTTATTTTGATTTCTTTGCCTTCTGTGAAGACTTGATTCAACTGAGCTGTGTGGAACTGAGATTGGTTCTGTGGGCACAGGGTCTGGAGCTTGACGGAAGAAGCAGCACTTATTTCAACATTCCCCGCCCAGGGCCACGTGAGGCATAGAGCAAGAAGGCCCTAAGGAAGGAGGCTCAGGCTTCGTGTGAGTGCTGCAAATCTCAACACCGACTCCAAAATGAAGATTTTTCTTTTGGCGTAGTAAGAAACCTTTTTGTTGAGGAATGTGGCAATGCCTTTCACTCCAATAAGTGATCTGTGTTCTGGAAGATTAGTTTTATAATTCAGTTTTTCTTGTAGGGGAGGGAATACTTGTATTACATTTAATCCTGATTTTTCATTAATAAAGAAGATATTATTATGTAATATCTCCAGTGTTGGAGTAAGATAAAAATAAAAATTTTTAATTAAAAATTTTATATCATTGCATTCCTTATTCTTTAAAAGATAATAATTTAAGATATTTTTAGGAGCCTTAGAATGATAATCTTGGACAAAAGCCTTGTTTTTAAAATCAGATTTTCAAAAGAACATCTAAAATGAAGAAGTGGCTCATTCATTGTCATTCTAGATTCCACAAAATGTCAAAGTAATGTTCTTTGCTCGACAGGGTTTCCCTTAACTTCTTTGTGTCAAAATAAGTTACTTTAAGGAGCCCCTGCTTCATGAAGCTCACTTCCGAGTTCTCTTTATGCAGATTTAGATTTGCTCTGAAGCAACAGTGGAAGGTTTTGCTCTTATAGACGCTTAAACTAGGCAGGCCTGAGTTTGGAAGTAGCTATTGACTTTCTGTATCCTAGGCCGTTTCATATTGATCTTGAGGCAACTCAATTACCCACACCTGGAAGAAGCCATGAATTTGAATAGTGTTCATGGCTTTTTTTTTATACATCTTTTTTTTTTCTCCCTTTGTGAAGGGCAGTGACTCACACTGTACAAAATGAATCGGTAAAGGGATTCTCTGGTTTTTTGCTTGAAGGTAAACGGGAAAGAATCTCTACAATAAAGCACTTCCTTGTCCAATGTAGAGATTATTTATGAATATTTATTCTATCCAACTTTCATATTCTAAATGATTAAAGTACGTTATGTTTTTAAATTATAGGCTAGTTAATGTTAAACCTCAAATATTTGAGTTTTTTTTAAGGAGCAATTCCGAAATTAAAAAACAGAAATAATATTACATTCAAAGAAGAGGTAAGACATATTTCAGAATTGAATTACTTTTATTGGGAAATGAGTAGATGAGTGATTGTGTGTGTGTGTGTGTGTGTGTGTGTATACAGGGGTCAGCAAAAGTAAGTTTACAGTTGTAAATAAGTGAAATAGTTTATTCTTGTGTTACTATATTTCGCCCACATGTGTGTGTATATATATGGAGAGAGAACAGTAGCATTTTAGAGGTGGAAGAACATTACAAAATGAGCTTGGTGTGTGTAACAAGTTACTTGACACTGTAGTTTAAATAATTTCAGGACTCCTGGGTAAAATTGCAGATAATTACCACAGCATTTCATAGGGGCTGCTATGTAAATTAGATAATGTATACAAATGCCCTATCCCAGTGTCTGGGACAAGGTAAATGAAGAATTGTTTATAAACAAGTTCAAGTTCATTATTTTATAGGAAATGTAGGTAAAGTGAGGTACAGTAGTGTTAGATTATTTAATTAAGGTAACTAAGCTACTTAACAACAAAACTGGGATTAGAAGGCAGCTCTCAGTATATGGAAATTTATCATTTTAGATAGAAGTTTGTTTAATGTCTATTGATACTTTTCAAGTTAAGCATCCTGCAGATTTATTGAACCTCTCTTCTGTCAAAACACTTTGGTAGATATGTTCATAAACCAGATTCTCGTGAAGCTTATTATTTACTAGAAAAAAATAGGAATGTAAGCCTAAAATGATAAAATAGGCATATTGTACAAGAAGAAAGATGACTTTACGTTAAAAGGCAATTGGAAAAGATTTCCTAGGTGAATTGTTATTGAAATTTTTTTTAAATGGATTTATCTTCTCCTTGACAAAAGCTTATTATAACTTAATCAGCTACTTTCACTTTCTTTTAGGAATGTGTTACTTTTATGTAGCTGTGCTTCCACTCAAGTTATCTCATGCCTTCTTGTTGTTTCATATATACAATTTTATTTCATGTGGTAGATATGAACACCTAGGAGTTACAATGTTTAAAAGCTACAATCACAACTTGTAAAAAAATATATATAAAGCTAATAAAATTATACGGTTTCAGAAGTTTTCTAGAGTTTTATTTGATTACACATATTTTTGCACCAACCATTTTCGTAAAATCCACCGGAGGGAAACAACCTTTCCTTTATCTCAATTATCTGTCTTTATATCTGAATCTCTCCTCATTTTATTTTAAAATAATTGTAAAAATAAAGCTGGTCATAGTGTCTGGTTGACTTTTCCACCGTCCTTTACATCTTTGCTCAGCTTTAAACCCTCTGTCACATTCCCCCACCCTCCGCAGTGAGTAGGGACACAGCTGAGGAGTTCAAGCAGCACTTTGGGTCACTGTACTTGCCACACTGAATTGTGCTCATATGTAATCCCATTTTCTCCCCACTACAAAGTGAGCTCCTGGAAAACTAAATCAGAGTCCTCTACCTTCCACATTCAATAAAGGTTTTCTGAATGGATCAATCAAACCGAGCTCTTTCACAAGGCAGGGAATTTACCCCGCAGAACTGCAGTACAAAGGAGGTTCAACAAAGTCAAGAATAGTCTAGGGAACAATTTATACATTATATTGAGAAAGGACTTAGAATATACATACGGAAGATATTGTCTTGAGGTAGGAGAAAAAGGTGAAAAATATGAAGAAATTTAAGATGCTTGTCAGAAAGTCATTAAAATGGTTTGGTTGCTTTAACTTTCTTGCTTAATTATAATATTCCGGTTATTTAATATCTCTGGATGAATAAGACTTTTAAGTATGTTTTATAAATTTAAATGAAAGAGGAGTAATCAATATAAAAAGTTTAAAAACATAAAAGTCACTTTAAAAAAATCTGTGAAAAAACTTTCAATAAAAGCTATGATGCCCTCTTGTGTGCATACATTTAAAGAACAGCCTGGTACATATTTTCACATTCTCTAAGCGTTAACTGCTTTAAAAAAATTCTATTAGTAAGGGCGACAATTCACAACATATTTAATTTCAAAAGACCCAAAATACTAACATGAAGATATTTCATGAATTTTTAGAATATGAATGCAAATCAGCCTCGTCTTTTTTTTTGTTTGTGGGTGAGGGTAGTAATTTCTGTATAAAATGCCAAAGCCTTAAATTCTCCATGAGCTTGTCTGCAATTCATTACAGGATTATGAATAAACATGACTAGAGAGTATGCAGATTTGCTAATAGAGAAGTCATGAATGTTTTAGCACCCAGGGGTTCAAATTATAATAAAGGGATAGCACCTGTCACTGGAGGCAAACTACACATTCACCTTTGCAGTCCCTGGAGCGATGACATCGTCAAGGATTTAGCCTGTCTCTGGCCAGCAGAGACTGCGCAGACCTCCATGTATATGGATCTCAGACGGCCACATGTAGGACAGTTGCCTTACATTATACCTGTGTGCACCTTTTAAACTACTGTTTTCCAAACATCTCATAAAATTTTCATTTTCAGAGAAGCTTAGGGTGGTTTCCTGTATTTTTATTAAATTCTGAGGATAGATGTTACACGGCTACTTCTAATCATTGCATTTGATCACCACTATGAAAGGAGTTTTTCATTTCAGTAAAAGATCATTCTATGTATTACATATGCAGGTGCGATTTCTGCACTGATGCTTTGTAAAAAAAAATATTTCAATTAATTTAGCTGTTGGGATATTTTGGTATCCAGGTAAAATGCAAAGATTATGCTGAATGCTCTGGAGAAACTATGTTTATCTACCTGAAAAAATGCAAGTGCTCATCAGGCTTCCAGCCTGGTCAGAGGGATTACTTCTCTCGTCTCCTGAGTTTCTAACCTCAACGTGCCACTGCCCTGACCACAGCTTTTACTGTGGGGATACATGGTACAGGAGAAGCATCCTGTGATAGCAGCTTCTTATCCACTCAAGCTCAGTGTATGAAAATACAAGAAACACAACCTCAAGGTTTAAAAATGCAGAAGGAAGCAGCAGAAGCCCAGAGTAGAAGAGAGAAGACCCACTGAGCAGTGAAGCGAAGACAAATGTAGCTTAGACAGCTCGAGAAGGAGCACTTGCTGTGAGAAAAGAAGTACCCTGTTATGAGGGAAATCTCTACAGTTGCAGTATGGCAGCCAAACTTTCAGAATGTGACGTATACTATCGTTCCATCAAAACAAACTCCACTCTCTGGTCCCTGGTTGGGTGGCAATGCAGATAGTTTTTTTTGTTTTTTTTTTTTACTGTCCGTAATAAACTTACATTAATAGAAGTTACCTTAGCAACTATCCAGTCTTTCACAGCCTAAAATACCTAGTTAGAATACTTCTCTATACTCTAGTGACTTCATTTTTCATTATTTGTGCATCATATATTTAATAGTGTCATTTCAAAAGACTGTCCATTGCAACAAAGGAGAAGAAAAGAAAAAAGAGTTTAAATATCATGTAAAAGCTCAGTAAGAGCATACAATCAATAACTATTTCAGAATATTTGGTAATAACAAGGTAAAATTTTAAAACCTTGCACAGCTAATAAATGTACTGAAAATAATGAAAGTAAAGAATAGCAATCATGGATTAATTTATATATTATGTAAACATTTATACAGCTCTTCTGACAACCAGACTTTTTGTGTTAGCTGCTAGATATTGAAATATACAATATCCAACATTAAAAAAAAAAATTGGCCCTGGCTGATTGGCTCAGCAGTAGAGCATCAGCCTGACATGTGGAAGTCCCGGGTTTTATTCTGGTCAGGGCACACAAGAGAAGTGATCATCTGCTTCTCCACTGTTCTCCCTCCCCTTCTCTCTCTTTTTCCCCTCCGCAGCCATGGCTTGAATGAACAAGTTAGCCCCAGGCACTGAGGATAGCTCCGTGGCCTCACGTGAGGTGCTAAAATAACTCGGTTGCCAAGCAATGGAGTAGCGTCCCCAGATGGGCAGAGCATCAGCCCCAGATGGGGGTTCCTGGGTAGATCCCGTCAGGTTGCATGTGGGAGTCTGTCTCTCTGTCTCCTTGCCTCTCACTTGTTAAAAACTAAAATGAGGTTGTGGAGAAAAAGTAACATTCTTTGCTGGTGGGAGTGTAAACTGATACAGCCATTATAGAAGACAGTATGGCGGTTCCTCAAAAACCTATTAATAGAGCTTCCATATGACCCAGCAATCCCACTGCTAGGTATCTATCTGAAAAACTCTAAAACATCTGTATGCAAAGAAAGATACCCCCATGTTCATTGCAGTGTTATTTCTGGTAGCCAAAACATGAAAACAACCAAAGTGTTTGCCAATAGAGGGTTGGATAAAGAAGATATATGTATATATCCATACAATGAAATACTACTTAGCCATAATAAATGATGATACATAGCCATTTATGAAAACATGGATGGAACTTCAGAATACAGTTTTGTCTTAAGCAAAAGAAGTTAACCAGAAAAAACTAAGAACTATATGATTTCACACACAGGTAGGATATAAAACAGAGATTCATAAACATAGACAAAAGTGAAGTAGTTACCAGGAAGAGGGGGTAGGAGGAGGGGAGTAAAGAGAGCCAAATATAAGGTGATGGGAACTGATTTGACTTGGGTGATGGGCACACAACACAATGAACAGTTCAAACGTTACACAGAGATGTTTTCTTGAAAGCTATGTGTCCTTATGGCCCAATATCACCTTAATAAATTTAATTTCTAAGTTAAGAAAAATCACATATTAATGAACCAAGCTTTATATGGAAGAATGGAAAATGTAAATATTATTAATTAAAAACTAAAGTCATAACAGAAAAGGATCTTGATGTCAAATTTGAATAATAAAGCTATAAATAAAGTAGTATAACGAAAATATAAGACCATGCCTTTCAAATAATCTAAACATCGGTTGTCCAGTTTCCTTATACAAAAAATAAGATAAATAAATGTGTAATTATATATGCAATAAATTAATAGTTATATAAGTATACAATTTGTACCTAAACTATTTTTGAATTATGTTAGATGTATGAATGCACACACACACACACAGTAGTCCCAAAGGGACCTTTCGCTAACAATTACATGTTTGGAAAGCTTAATTTCAGTTGAATGAAAGAATAGTTATCTGTTTTCACACAACAATTAATAGGTGTTTTTTATTTCCGTCAAATCCATATAGAAATACACCTTCCTGAAGTACAGACAATTAGGTGTAACTTTCTCTGGCTGTTATCATACGAATCTCTATACTGCACTAACATTAAAGAATGCCAATCTGAAGTTATTTGCTGAGAGAAGGAAATAGATCTAGAAGAAAATTAGCTAGCAGAGAAGAGTTGAGTAGTATTTCAAATCATCATTAACTCCACTTTCATTTAGTTAGTTGTAATTTTCATTGCAAGGCATTTCGGTAAAGATCAATTGCCAACACTTAATGTATGTATATAGAACTTTACATGTGATACCTACTTTGCATTTTATACAGCAATTTCCATTTATATATATATTAATTATATTAATTTTTCCATTGTTTTGAAAGAGAAAAAGAAGATGGGGGGAAGGGCAAGAAAAATTAGTATCATCTCATTAGTCTCCTTAGTTGTGCACTCACTGGCTGCTCCTTGTATGAACATCTCATTATTCTTAGTTGTGCGCTCACTGGCTGCTCCTTGTATGCTCATCTCATTCTACTTAGTTGTGCACTCACTGGCTGCTCCTTGTATGCTCATCTCATTCTACTTAGTTGTGCACTCACTGGCTGCTCCTTGTATGCACATCTCATTCTACTTAGTTGTGCACTCACTGGCTGCTCCTTGTATGCTCATCTCATTAGTCTACTTAGTTGTGCACTCACTGGCTGCTCCTTGTATGCACATCTCATTAGTCTCCTTAGTTGTGCACTCACTGGCTGCTCTTTGTATGCACATCTCATTAGTCTACTTAGTTGTGCACTCACTGGCTGCTCCTTGTATGCACATCTCATTCTACTTAGTTGTGCACTCACTGGCTGCTCCTTGTATGCTCATCTCATTCTACTTAGTTGTGCACTCACTGGCTGCTCCTTGTATGCACATCTCATTAGTCTCCTTAGTTGTGCACTCACTGGCTGCTCCTTGTATGCACATCTCATTAGTCTCCTTAGTTGTGCACTCACTGGGTTGCTCCTTGTATGCACCATGACGGGGACTGGAACCCACAGCTTCAGTTTGCAGAGATGATGTTCTATGTACTAAACTTCCTGAGTAATTTTCATTTATTTTATACAGAATCTTGAGCTTTTTCATACTAAGTTGAGAGAAACTGGTGATTTAAAATAATTTTTTAAATATTGTTATTGTAAAAAAGAATCAAGCCTTGATTAAAATAATTATCTTAGTACATGTATGTGTGTCTAGATGCAACAATAAAAAGGTTTACATTGAATCACTGTTCAATGGAAAATGAAAGATTTTGTTACTTAGAAATGATAGTACTAATTGAAAATATTTTGTCATTATGGTTGTAAAACTTAACAAAGACATGCCTTGTCACGTATATTACCAACATCAAGTGAGAAAAAGGACGTCTGCATGTCTGACTGAGGATCTATTCACTGAGCCAATGGACCAGGGCTCAAGAGTCTTAATCACATCCTCAATGTCTCTTTTGCCATATAAGTAATACTAATGAATTCTGGGAATTAGATGTGAACATTTTGTGGAGCCATTATTCACACAAAAAGTATTTAGGAAATGTTACACTCTATGTAATCTCTACAATCATAAATTCTAGTTATCTTCTTCTTGTGGAAGTAAAGTTATCCAGTCCTTTTGTACATAGAACCTTATGCAGGACAATATGAGGGACGGTAACTTTTTTTCTGTAAAGTATCCCTTTTTGGCTTTGTTCTATAGCAGCTCACTCTGCTAGTGTGCTGGGAAAGCAGCAGTCATAAGCAATATGTTAGTTAATTGGCAGAGATGTGTTTGCATAGAATTTTATTTCTAAAGGCATGCAGTTGATGGGATTTGACCCATAGTCCAGAGTTGACTGACACATGATTTCGATGAGTACAAACATATTCAGCATTTATTTATCATCTTTTTAATGTGAAATTATTTGTTAACAACATTGTAGCATGTTGAATACCCTGCTGTTTGTATATAAACAAGTAAGGATTCAAGTATCACTTCTCTCACTTATAAGCATTATAATAGTAGATAAATTAATCTATCTAAAAAACCACATCTGTAAAATAATCACATTTAATTAATTGGGTTGCTTTTAGAATGTGATATTTTACTTGTAGCACATGGCTTCATGATTGGCACATATTAAGTACTCAATAAATATTATTTTATATTATGTTTACACAAAGATCCTGGGGTGTTATCATTATTTTTCTTGACTATAGAGACAGACTCACCGATAAATCAATAAAAATGGAGTAAAAAAATGTTAGTTTAAACATGAGTAGGTAGGAGTATTACAAGAAGTCACAGTTAATATTCAATATCTTATATGAGTTTAAAATATTATTTAATTAGTTTAAAAATTACTTAAAATTATTGAAAATAAAAAGCTAGAGGCCCTGGCCGGTTGGCTCAGTGGTAGAGCGTCGGCCTGGCGTGCGGGGGACCTGGGTTCGATTCCCGGTCAGGGCACATAGGAGAAGCACCCATTTGCTTCTCCACCCCCCCTCCTTCCTCTCTGTCTCTCTCTTCCCCTCCCGCAGCCAAGGCTCCATTGGAGCTGGGGATGGCTCCTTGGCCGCTGCCCCAGGCGCTAGAGTGGCTCTGGTCGCGGCAGAGCTACGCCCCAGAGGGGCAGAGCATTGCCCCCTGGTGGGCAGAGCATCGCTCCTGGTGGGCGCATGCGGGAGTCTGCCTGACTGTCTCTCCCCGTTTCCAGCTTCAGAAAAATACAAAAAAAAAAAAAAAGAAAGAAAGAAAATAAAAAAGCTAGAATATTTTATTTATTTGTATTAAAATGTTGAAAATTATTTATATATCTAATTTAAGAACAATTTAAGTTTAAAGGGCATGGACACTTGACAATTAAAAGCTCCAAGTTT
This sequence comes from Saccopteryx bilineata, assembly GCF_036850765.1. Classification (NCBI taxonomy): domain Eukaryota; kingdom Metazoa; phylum Chordata; class Mammalia; order Chiroptera; family Emballonuridae; genus Saccopteryx; species Saccopteryx bilineata. Next base: position 15,108,517 of record NC_089497.1, read on the forward strand.
TCAGACGTTGCTGGTTTTCCTGCCAAGGGGCACCAGTGGTGTTAGAAAAGATGGGCCTGGCAATGTGTTAATAGTCAAATTCTATTTCATCTTATATTTATAAAATATTTATAGATTCTTTCTAAGGAGAAATCTATTTAGACTAGGCAATGCTGACTGGTTATTTGGTATATTAATATGTATTCTTTCTAATTTAAATGTCATAAACCACTTATTCAAATTATGGCATTATTCATCTCAAAGTCTATTTCATACACCCCAAATGAAGTAAAATATTAACAATGTTCATTAATTTTTTAAAGTTTATAATCTCTATAAGTCTACAGAAAAACTGTTCATTTTCATAATGACATTTATGAAATTATTTTGACCAAACAGTCTAAAACATGAAGATTTACAAGACCATGAACAATTTTTCCAACTTTTTCTGCAAAGAGAAGCTATTGAAATATTTTGTCAATATTTTGCTTCTTATCATCCAATATTCATAAAAGTCAAACCAAACTTTTAAAAACCTATTTATATCAAACATTTTTTCTGAATACTTTCTTATTATATAAAAGCTGGTTTGGAATATAAATAATGTAGAATTTATTTTGGTAGTTTTATTTCAAATGCCAGAAGAGAGGGCTACATTTTCTCTTTTACTTTCCAGGTCCTATATCATGTTGATAGCAAATTCTTAATTTTAAAATATTATAAAAGTATTTTTTTATAATTTAAACCAAGTTTAAATATATATGTAATCATCTTATAAGAGAAAAAGTACTTGATATAGGTATTAATTCTGAAATATCACTCTGATATTACTTATTATCCATTTAATAATAAGAGCTGGTACTTTAAAAAAAATTTTAATTTATTATTTTTAGTGAGAAAGGGAGAGAGACAGGAACATCTATCTGTTCCTGTATGTGTCCTGCCCAGCAATCAGAACAGTAGCAATCTGCGCTCTGGATGACGCTCTAACCAACCAAACTATCAAGTCAGGGCAAAGAAACAAAACAACAAAAACAAACAAAAACAAAAACAAAAAAACTGGTGTTTTCAACTAAAGGAAGTTTTATTTAATTTTTATGTAATTATCAATAGTTTTATTTTTATTAGGTATTATTAGTTCTAGGCATGTACAAATTACTAAAGTATAAACTACTATTTTGATATTGCGTTTGAAGCTGTGGATACCAAAGATCATGGTAAGCCATGATCCTACTAAAGTAAAAAACATTATAATAGTGTATCAGAAAATATTTAAAAGGTGTAATATTTTTATTTATTTTTCATCTTGTTAATCCAAATTCGGAGGGACCCGAATTATGGAAGACAGAAGCAAGGTCCGTCGTTTACACATTAAAGCTTTATTGTCTAGCTTGGCCAAGTGGCGGGAACTCCGACAGAAATCTGACGGAGAGCGCGCCGGCCCTTTGTTCTACTTAGTTTTTATAGTTTTGTAAGTGGGAAGTACAGAAGCAAAAATTGCAATTAGGAGCCCCTTACCGCTATTGGTTATAGTCATATGTCCTTTAACATGATAGGACCACGTTCAATTTGCAAGCTATACATTATTTTGGGGAAAACAAAGTTTACAAGCCAACACAATGGTAGAAAGATGTCTCTTTACATATTAAAGGCATTCCTATATTATCTAGTGTTTATCTGCTATCTCTCTGTCCAGAGTCACACACACATTTACATAGGAGAGGTAGTTTTGGTGGGGACAAATGCCCGCAAATGACTCATTGCTATAAGAAAAGGTTTATTTTGGCTTTTCTCTTCCTGCACCTGGCTAGCCATTCACCCCTTTCCCCACAGGTGTGGTGGAATGTCAGGGAATCCATGCTTCCTTCCCTTTTCATTTACAATACAATGCCAAGGGCCATCCTGGTTTTATGCCAATCACACAGTACAGATATCATTCACAAAATTTCTCTGCACACCTTAACCCAAATTAATAAAATGTTCTTTAAGCCTCTTAAAATATTAATATTAATTCTGTAGCCTTTGGTACTTTACAACACCTATGGGTGAAATGGCTCAGTGGCTCCTCAATCTATGCTAGGTTCTAGAGGAAAAAAGAAAGAGAGAAAGAGAAAGGAAGGAAGGAAAGAAGGAAGGAAGGAAGGAAGGAAGGAAGGAAGGAAGGAAGGAAGGAAGGAAGGAGGGAGGGAGGGAGGGAGGGAGGGGGAGAGAGAGAGAGAGAGAAAGAAAGAAAGAAAGAAAGAAAGAAAGAAAGAAAGAAAGAAAGAAAGAAAGAAAGAAAGAAAGAAAGAATCAACATCTGCCCATGGAAAAGTTAGATTCTAAATAAGGAACAATTATTAGTGCTGAGAAGGTGAATTAGAGTTTTGTGAATATTTTTTATGCTTTTAGGACAGCTGCATAATTATTTCATGAGATAATAGATATGTATTTATGATGAGTATACTAAAAACAGTAGAAAATATTGTTATTTTATGAGTTGAAATATGAAAAATATACATAATATAGAATACTATGTATACATATAAGAGAGTAAATACAGGATGTATATAAACATGAAAGACATACACCTCTGGGAGATTTCTTGGCATATTTTTTAGATGAGACAGCACTTGAAGTGGGGCTTAGAGGATAGACAGTATTTTACAAACCAAAGAAAATAGAAGAGATCTTCCAAAAAGAAGAGATTAAACAAAACTATGAGGGTGAGGAAAAAATAGGGTCAAATTTGGGAAAAAGTGAATGGTTCAGCTTTGTTTGTGGAGTCACAGAATATTTTGTGTCAAGTCAGGATAAAGCTGATTAAAGTTGACTCTTGAAACACCTTTGCACTTCACTCAATATGAATGAACAGAAGTGTTTGAAATATTATATAGAAAGGTTATTCCAACAACTTTTACTAGGATGGATTACTAGAGATGGAGAAATAATTTCAAAATTAAAAAAAAAAAGGAATGGAGAAGAACTGATAGATGGAAGAGAACTGTTCAGATAGAATCCCATGCATTTCGTATTACATGATAATTAAAACCATCTAGGAGGCATATCGGCTGGCATTCAGGATCTTGTTTTTTATTTATTCTCTGTGCGACCTTTACATTTTATTTTTCTCATCTGAGACCAAGAATTACCTCATAGACATTAGAGAATGAAAAGAGATACTGTATGAAAAGTTCGTAATATAATGTCTTTCAAGGGGTGGTGCTGAATGCAGTAGGAGAGTATCTGATGACAGATTAATTGACTGGGAGAGGCAAAAGCAAGAATAAATTGAATGTAATTAAAATTTTTATTCGGTGCTTGAGCTCTTAACAGAAACAGAAAAACCTGGGAAAATAAAAGTGATAAGACAATAGAGCTAAATATAGAACTAAATATATACACCTATTTTCAAACATCTTGCATTGTTAGTTCTTACCATATACAGACTATCTTTACTTGGACTTTGCTATTTTTTTCTAATTAACGAAGTTATTTTATCTTAAGATAGAATTGTTTTTGTTTTATTAAAACATTTCAATTTTTTGCCCCGTGTTTGCCACTATCAGAAGCAGTTGACTTGCTTCTATCCTCAGAGGTTTACTTGTCATTCATCGCCTTCTGCTTTATTGATTAAATGACTTTTTGTAAATTTGTATTCAATCCAACACCTCCCTTTCTAAAAGGTAGGACCTAGAAAAAAAAGGACAGTTTCTAGGGACAAATAGATTGTGGCGCAGCTGATGCGTTGTTCAAAAATCTATACTGATTGCAATACCTGGATCAATCATGTACCCATCTGCATTGATTGGTAAGATTGCTGACGATTTGAATCAATTCATTTTGCATTGTAAACCATTCCCCAACCTCTATGATTAAAATAAACTTTATTTTTTAAATAGAGAAAAGAGTAAAACAAAATATCAGAAAACGAAAAAGATAATATCTATGAACAAGAAAAATAATACCACTACCTGACCAATATTACTATGACTACTAAACACATTTTCATACTAAACCTATGACACTGTTCAGGGAATTTGAATATAATACATTTAAAAGAATAGCTTTGAAAATATGGTGACAGACAATAATTAATAACAATGAAAGGTATTTAGAAATACAGAGCTCTACATAAAACATACAGTGAACTAAACATAAACAAGACTTGTCAATTACAAAACTCTAAATATTTAAAATTGTTAAAGGCAATAAATTGTAGTTTTGCTAGTTTTTCTTGCTTACTAAATTAGACATATTCTACCTAAACACATTTCTAAATGTGTCTTAATTTTAATATACAGAAAATAATTTTTATATAACAACTAAAGTTCAAAACTAAAATTTTAGAGAACTCAGATTTATATCTCAATTCTTTTTATTGTTGATTTATAATAATAATACATTTATCAAATATTTAATTTATTAAGTTTGATAAGTAAAAAAGAATTATGTGTGCAGCAGAATTAGATATTATTAATTTTTATTTAGAATGTGTTAAATACTTTTCATCACTCAGAGAATAATATTTATTTCTAAGAGCAGTAATGTAAGTAGAAACTGCCTCTGGTTATGCTTTAAGTGTTGTTACCACATCATTAAAATAAATAGATATTTGACAGCCAATGTATATTTTTCTTTGATTTTTTTATTGACACATCTGCATTCATAAAAGTTAAGACCCCAAATACTAAATCTTAAACTTATTTACTTCTAAAATATATTTCCGCAAATGTTATCATTGACTAATCAGCAACTTTCTTTAACATTCTAGATAGACTGAATTAACTATATCTCCTGATTGTGGCTGATACTTGTGTAAAAAATATATGTATAAAATAAACAAAGTCAACTTAATCATCAATATTTTAATTTTAAGCAGAGAAAAAATCATAAATACTATTACAAGAATAATAACTGAAAAATATAACACACATTACCATGAATACTATTTTTAAAAGTTGAAATACTCAACAAACAAGTGTCAGCAATGAGGTAGAAAAAAGAGAACCCTCCTGCACTGTTAGTAGGAATGTAGATGGGTACAGTCTGTGAAAAATAGTATAAAGTTACCTCAAAAAATTATAACTGGAACTGCCTTATCACACAGTGATTCTACTTTTGGGAATATGCACCCTGGCGGGTTGGTTCAGTGGATAGAGCGTTGGCCTAGAGTGCAGACGTTCCCAGGTTCAATCTCCGGTCAAGGCTCACCTGAAAAGCAATCATCTGCTTTTCTTCTTCTCCCTCCCCTTCTCTTTCTCTTCTCCTTTCAAAGTCATTACCCGGATCGGTTCAAGCATTGTCCAGGGACCTAGGGATAGCTTAGTTGATTCCAGCATCGGCTCCAGAAAGGGGTTGCCGGGTAGATCCTGGTGGGGCCCATGCAGGAGTCTGTTTCTCTACCCCTTTCCTCCCACTTAAAAAAAGAAAGAATATATATTAATATATACTAATAATATTAATATATATTATATATAATAGTCAGAATTAGAAGCACCCAAATATCCTTCAGTGGTTAAGTAGATTAAAAAAAGTTGTGGTACATTTACACAATGGATATGACTTAACCATAAAAAGAAAGGAAATCTTACTATTTGCGATGTTCTGAATGGACCTGGAGAGCATTGTGTAAGTGAAATAAGCCAGTCAGAGAAAGACAAGCACCATATGATTTCACTCATACGTGGAGTCTAATGAACAAAATGAACTGATAAGAAAACTAGAGACAGAGGCTGAAGGTGGGGGGAATGGAAGGATCAAGAAAAGAAAGAGAGAGAGGGAGGAAACGTTTGGACACAGACAACAGTGTGGTGTTTCCAGGGGGGGATGAGTAGAGGGAAGTGGAGGGCGGTGTGGGGGGTAAATGGTGATGGAAGGAGACTTGGGGTGGTGAACGCACCACACAGTGTACTGGTGATGTGTTGCAGAACTGTTCTCCCAAAACCTCTATAATTTTATTTACCAGTGTCACCTCGATAAATTCAATACAAAGGAAAACAAACTTTTTTTAAAAAAAGTTTAAATAGTCATTGTACTAAAATAATCAGTGGAAATGTTTATTTTCCACTGATTGGAAAAGTGAAAGTGTAAAAGAAAATTTCAGTATACAGTGCTAAATAAATATTTAACTATTATTTTTAGTTAAATTTGTGTATAGTTTGCTTCTTTTCTCGCTATAAAATTATATTCAAAGATTAATTTTAAAATAAAAATAGCTCCAAAATAAATATTCCATTAATGTCAATCTTTGTTGTTCTGTGGAGATCTTTGATTTATTTGATTCCTTAGAAATCAACACATTCTAGATTAAATATCCTACCTGTACCACTCACTTTTAATTTAAGTTTTAAACTTGAAAGAAAAGCACTCAAACATTTCTATTTTCAATTATATATTATATATGACTATCACTAATGGCAAATTTATTTTTTTTATTTAAACCTCACCATGAAACATAGAAGCATTAGAGGATGACTTTCTTATTGTTGATAAAAATGACAAGGTAGGAAGATTATAATTTACACAGTCATTAGTTTTTCATGAGATCTGTTATAAACAAAGAACATCAAATGCTCTTATTTATCTGCTGATGAACATATAACACTCTCAAAGTTTATATATAGATCAAACATTTATTTCATTAAATATTTATTAAAATAATATTTTCTGTGCTCATCAGTTAAGACACAATTTTATTACAAAAAGATAATGGCAAATTCCAAAACCCTAAGAGACTGAAATGATCCACATGATATAAACCTATGGTTTTCAGATCCATAGTACATATTCCTGTTCTTTGTTAGACCAATAAAAGTAAAATGTAATGTAAGCCAAAGGCAGTTATTTAAAGCTAAAATAAATACACTAATCCTTATCAAATGTGATATTAAATTTAAAATCTTGATTTTAATGGTTTGCTGAAAAATTATTTTCATTACAGGTTCTACTCTTTCTTTTTATATATATTTTAAGAAAAGTCCAATAATCAAAAATTGTTTACATCTTCAAAGTACTCGTCACCTTCCTCTCTCACACACGCAAACACTCACCTGCATGCACACACGTACAGCTTCCGCAGTGTTCAATACATAAGTATAATTATTAAAATTAAAATCACTTTTATTCAGTTATGCTACATAATTACAAAGACTTTTATTAATAATTAATTATACACAGAAGATCAATATTGTAATAAACATAAGTAATTGGTTACAGGTACATAGTTATACATATAGATAAAAGATAATAGATAACATAAATAATAGATAATAGTTTGATAGAGATAGAGATAGATATTTTAACATGCATTGTCTTTAATTTTCTTTCATAACTGATTCCACGTCAAATATTTCTCAGTTAGGTTTCTGCTTTTGGGGTAAAATACATTTTCTTTCTTTTTTCTTTTCTCAATTGACAAAGCAATGCACAATTATGGAAAGATGTACATAAGAAATTATTTTGGCTTTTCTTCATAACAGGGTATGGGTGCCCTCTGCTGTCGATTCGTAGATTATTTTAGATTGTATTTTACAGTTATCTTTGAAAATACTAAAAACTTTAAAAATTCATCCCTGGACCTTGGAACATGAATATAATAATATATATGAAATAAAATCATAATATTTAATTTTAGGATGATAGATTTTTCAAAATGAAGATGGTAGTAATAAATTTGCGAGGGATAAGTTAAGGAATTGGATACAGCTTGCTAATTGTGTTGGTATTTATACAATGGTAGCAAAGACCATGCAAGCACAAAGCTAACAACAAAATGGCAACGAACTGAATTTTAAATTAGTATTGAATTAATTTTTAAAGAATTCTATTTTTCCCACTATAATAATCACCTTAACTATTAAACAACATATAGAGTATTTTTTTAGCTGAATAGTTTATGAAAATAAAACAAGGGAATATTATCAATCTAATAGCTATTTACTTTTTCTAATTTTCCTAATTCGTTCCCCAACTGCACAAAGTGCTTTTTATTAAAGCAATGCAAATGTTATGCAATAAGTTGAAAAGATTTGAAAACTTCTTTTCTATAATTTCACTTTCAGGAGTTAAAATTTACTTTCAGTTATATATTTGCTTCACATTATATTTTAAATTTGAAATAGAATATAAAAGTCAATAAAGCATCACATTCACTGAAAAATCACCAGAGAATATTATTTTGATACATTTAAAACAACTTTCTCTTTGTAATGATGAAGTTTTTTTCACATACTCATATATTAATTCACTGCTCATTTATTTTGATTTACTTATATCTTGAGGTACATTAGACCTAATACCCTGATTTGATGTTGTAAAACAGTTCACAAAGGAATTATGAACTCTGAATTAAAATATTTCAAATAAAAATCAATTAGATAGCAGTGGAGAGAATTTAGTTTTTTAAAATATGGTAGTTGTGGGTGATCCAGCAAGATAAATAATAAAAAACTACAGATATTCCAAATAGTTGATATTTTTAACTTTTAAAAGAAAAAAAACGTTTAAATGATGTCTATTATGGTTATAGAACTAAAATTTTCTTTTTGTTATAGATTGTATAATTCCTCAAAAAACTTCTGAGTAGGATGATATTTTTGTTTAATAGTGTGTGTGTGTTTAAGTGTGCATGTGTATGCATGTTCATGTGTTGGGAAGGTGATTTCTATTTAACTTTTTAATATTATTTAATGTGATCACATTAGTATAAAACTAATAGTTTAGATCTTTTCATAAAGAACAGAAAAAGAGAGTTGTTTTTGCATTTCTAAAGATTATTTTATTATTAGAAAATAAGTATTCTTTTTTTGTGTGACAGACAGACAAAGACAGAGAGAGGGACAGATAGGGGCAGACAGACAAGAAGGGAGAGAGATGAGAAGCATCAATTCTTCTTTGCGGCACCTTAGTTGTTCATTGGTTGCTTTCTCATATGTGCCTTGGCCAGGGGGCTACAGCAGACCAAGTGACCCCTTGCTCGAGCCAGCGACCTTGGGCTCAAGCTGGTGAGCTTTGCTCAAACCAGATGAGCCCACGCTTTAGCCTGCGACCTCAGGGCTTTGAACCTGGGTCCGCCATGTCCCAGTCCGGTGCTCTGTCCACTGCACCACCACCTGGTCAGGCCAAAATAAGTATTGTTTAAAAAAATATTCCTCAGTGAAATAGACATGCCTATTATTTTTTATGGCTGTTGGAGCAAAAGATAATAACACATTTCCTTAAAAAGCCAATATATAATTGCTTCAACTGTATTAGATTTTATATGGAAAAGGAATGAGAAATTTTGCATAAAATGTCAATTCAACAATTTCATGCATGCACGATGATTTTGAAATATGATTGACATTTAAGTAAATTCTTATTTTCTTCCCAAATCTCACATTACCAGACTTCTGGTCTCCAGCAGTCTGGTGCTGGTGTCTGGTGGTCAAGATGACTACTTATGAATCCAAGCTATGTAAACCGAAAAGGGTGTATACTGGAGATATTGTGGGTTTGGTTTCAGATCATTGCAATAAAGCAGGTATCGCAATAAAATGAGTCACACACATTTTTGCTTTCCCAGAGAATACAAAAGTTATATTACACCAAGGTCAATGAAGTGTGCAATAGTATTATGGATCAAAAATAAAAGAATGTGAATGCCTTAATTAAATACTTTCTTGCTAAAAAAAAATGTTAACCTATGTGTTCAGAGAGTTGTAATTGTTACGCTGGTGGAGGATCTTGCCTCAATATTGACTGCTACTGACTAGTCAGGGCAATGGTTACTAAAAATTGGGGGGCTGAGTCAAAGTTAAAATAAGACAATTGTGAAATTTACCAGGTAAACTGAGGCTTCTTTCTCTGTAGCATGTAATGCTATTTGAGAGCATTTTACCAACAAAAGCACTTCTTTTAAAACTAGAATCAATTCTCGCAAAGCCTGTCTTCACTGTATCAACTAAGTTTAGGTAATATTTTAAATCCTTTGTTGTCATTTCAACAATCTTGAAAGCATGTTTGTAACCAGAAAAAAATATGCTATATTACTGATTTACTGATCTTAGTTTGGCTATCCATAAATTAGAGCTAAATAAGAATGTACTAACAAAATAAGCTTATAAAAGGATTTTTTTAAAATGTCAAATCCAGATTTTTGCTTTTATAACTATGATTCAATATTAGTGGTTTGGTCATCATAGTTATGTATGCTGTAACAAGTCAAAATTCTATACTTTCCCACCTATGGCCATTTCTCGTTATAGTTAAGAGGCTTGTTCCCCTCTGGCTACCATATATCAAGGGTTAACATCCGACGAAGAAAAATAAGCATAAGCAGAAAATACATTCACCTGACTTCCTCTTCCTACTATTGCTCCCACCATGCTGAGGCTAGCAGTTCTGATTCTTATCAAGGCCAAGAGAACAACCTGCCTGTGGGAATCTGCGGACACTTTTACATGAAACAAAAACCTAATTTTAAGTTACTTGCTAGCTTCAGTTCCTATAACCACCCACAGAATTGAACAAATTGTACTAAGTGCCCTCAGCAAACTACTCTCAATCCCTGCCTTTTATTTTTTTAAATATTTTATTTATTGATTTTTTAGAGAGAGAGGAGTGAAAGAGAGAGACAGAGAGAGAGAGAAGGGGGAGGAGCAGGAAGCATCAACTCCCATATGTGCCTTGACCAGGCAAGCCCAGGGTTTCCAACCAGCGACCTCAGTGTTCCAGGTCGACGCTTTATCCCACTGCGCCACCACAGGTCAGGCCAATCCCTGCTTTTTGATTCCTTTGTTCTATTTTGTTACTCCCTCTCTTTCTCCCTCCTTATAAAAACCTCTGCATGGACCAAAAGAGCAAGACGAGTTTTTGAGGACAGGAGTCCCCATCTTCTCAGGTGGCCAGGCCTTCAATACATTTCTTCTTTTGCATCAGCACCTATGGTTACCTGTCCTATGGTTACCTGTTCGTTGCAGCAGGCAGCTGGGTCTGAGAGTCATTTTTTCTGGTTTCACCTTCACTAGAAGTAGAAGAATGACTCTTGCTTTTACTTAAATACTTAGAGGCCATTGTAGAATTATTAATTGGACAAATGGTAATATTATTTATCTCAGAGAATAAGGAGTCCTCAGGAGAAGGAGAGGGACAGGGAAACAGCCAGTTAGTGGAGCTGTCAGAACACACACAGCATTTATCAATTAAGTTTGCTATCTCTTCTGGGCATGGTTCCGTGTACCCCCAAATACAGTATAGTAACATCAAAGATCGCTGATTACCCTTCACCATAATGAATTTAATGATAATGAAAAAGTTTAAAATATTGCAGGAATTACCACAATGGGACATAGAGACGCAAACAGAGCAAATTTAGTTGGAAAAAACGCAACCCATCGATGTGCTTAACACAGGGCTGCCACAATTCTTCAATATATTAAAAAAATAATAATAAGCAAGATCAGCCGAGGTTGATAAAACCAAGCACAATAAGACAAAAACAAAAAATATTCATGTAATGTAGATAAGAAAGTGAGGCAGTATCACTGGGAAGCAAAGGACCTCTCTTTCATGCTATAGAATGCAGAATGGGAACCAAGGACCTTTAGAGTAACTGTTAGTTAAAGCTGTCTCAAAGCAGCAGCTCAGTACTTTGGCCTTTCTCCCTATCCTCACTAGATTCTCAATGTGCTGGAATCAGTTATAATTGAGGTCATGTACTGCCAGTAGTCGCTACCATCGTGGGTACATGCATGTTCCCATTAGATTCAGGCAGACAGTAAAGAAACAGTGGAGCTAAAAAATGGTGAGCCATTTCTTTATTCAAGTCTCATACCAGCCGAAGAGCAAACACACAGGTAAAACACTTCCCTTCCACTCCGAGCTCCCAAAGCTACTGACACAGTCTCCGGTTCCACAACCAGGAGAATCTTCTCTGGTTTTCTCTAGAATCAAAGACCTCACTAGTCCCAAAGCCCCTCGCGTCTGGTTTCCCATCTGCACACCTTCTCCTCTCTGTATTCTCTCAGCTCTCACTAGGCAAAAATGGCTTCTCCCTCTTTCTCCTTCCCTCCTTTCTTTGTCTCTCTCCTTTCAAAACTTTTCTGGCTCCAAAACTTCTCCTCCAACAAATATTAGCATAATAATGGCCCTTCCCAAGCAGGAAGGTAATTTGCAATTTCACAGATCACATGCCTGGTGCTGCCCAGCACCCTTTTGTAACACTAAATGTGAGCAAACTCAAATAATACAAATTTTACAAACTCATCTGCCCAACAGATATAAAAGGATGGAGGTTATAGGAATAAATCTTGAATTATTAAAACTGTGAGAAGTGTTTAGTTGGGAAAAAGATATATTGTGGTGTGTAATAGAATACTGGAAGAGAGGACATTTAAAATTTTAATTTTATATTAAGGACTTCAGAAATATCAAATATATCTGGCTTAGATTTGATATCATCTTGTATCTCTATGTGTCCATGGGCTGTGTTTTTTTGACCCCTTTTGTAAACAGGAATAAATATATTATATTCCTGATTTATGGATTTTAGTATGACTAGCCATAAAATAGAACTAAATAAGCATTTACTGACAAAGTAAGCTTATAAAAGAATTTCTGTAAAATGTTAAAATCCGGTTCTTTTAATCTTGTAACTAAGATTCAATGTTACTGGTGTGGTGATCAAAGTTATGTATGTTGCAACAAATCAAAGTAAAGAATTAACCCTGCACTTTCACCTCTGGCCAAGCTCTTATTATACTGATACTGAAAAGTTCTGTATGCCTCTGGCTGAGGCCCATCAAAGCTTAGCCTCTGAACAAAAAGAATAGCACAAATAGGGCTACACCTCGTCCCCTCTTCCCCTCTTCCCCTCACTTCCACCGGCCTGAGCCATGCAGTTCCGATTCACACTCAGGGCCGAGAGAGCAACCTGGCTGTGGGAACCTATTACAAAGAACAATAACTATAGTTTACACAAAACTCGCCTGTTTCAATTTCTGTGACAACCAAAGAAGCAAATTCTGACACTCAGGTGCACCAGCTCCAGGAGAGTTACCAGCTCTTAATCAGTTATCTGCACACACTAGGCTAGCTTGCACTAGCCCCACCCACCCCCTCAACAAAGAACTCTCAAGCCCCTCCTTTCACTTCCTCGGTTCTATTTTTGGTTTATTCCCCACCCCTTCTCCTCTTTTATAAACTCCCCTGCCTGCTCCAAAAGAGGGAAATGGGTTTTTGAAGACTGGAGTCCTCCATCTTCTCAGGTGATCAGCACTTGAATAATAAACCCCTCTACTCGTCATCAGCACTTGTACCACAAGCTGGGTTTTCACTGGCGACAGGCAGCGGAACCCGGGGGTCACTTTTCCGGTTACAGCTTAAGTTTTTAATATTTTTGTGGACCTTTAAGATAATGTATGTAGAGCAAGGAGCTCATTTAGACATCTAATATGTGCCAAATATTTTAAGTACTTCTGATTAATGAATGCACTTATAATTTATATTGCTTTATATCAATCAAACCTAGCTGTTTATATGTCAGTACATGAATGTGTGCAATTGAAAGAATACAAGTGGGGCAAAAGTAGGTTTATGCTTGCATGTGAAACACAGAGTTAATTCTTCTATTATTACTTATTTAATTAGTATTTTCCATATGAACAACTGGAAACCTATTTTTACCCCTCCCTGAATATAGAACACAAGAATAACCTAGGGCAGTAATTTTCAAACTTACAATGTACCAAAATACCATCTAGGAAACTATTTGAAATGTACATTCCTTGAGTCTCTATATAGATTTTGTTCATTATTTCTAAGGATATTTCCAGGAAATTGCCTTTTTTGGAAGAATCAAAGATGTTTTCAAAGTTTATAGTTTGTGGAACAAATTTTGACCAAAAAATATACTCTGTGTGCATAACATATTAAAATTTATTTACTGTTTAATTTAACATAAAGACATAACTTTAATTCAGTTGTTCAATTTTGGAATTACCTGAAATTAGTATATAATTTTTATAAATAATTTTTATAAATAATACTTAACTGGAGACAGGCATAACATTATTAAATATAATGTATCTCGCAGTAGTAGATATAGGTTTTTTTATGACTACAATTATAGACTCAAATAAAATTTGAATATCTAATTATTTAATCCCAGTGGCATAAATAAATTTTTAATTACAAAATCTATGACAAGATTTATTTGGTGGAATGTTAGTGTTACATCCCAGGAGACAGACCACAGCAAACCCAAAGTGAATTTTATAAGTTTTATTGCAAACCTGCACAGGGACTGCAGGCAACCCACGCAAGGGAACACTGCAGCCCCGAGCTTCTAAAATGGCTCCTTTTTATAGGGTGGCTATCTAGGCTGAGCAAGCAAGCAACGTTTACAAGGGAGGGACAGGTGCGATTAGCTGACCTTGTTCTTGGCTAAGTCTCTAGGGTAGGGGCTTCCTTGATCTGGGTACATAGAGTTCGGTGGAAAATATTGCTACATTTCTAATGGTTGTTTATCTTTTTTCCTCCAGCCGTGTACTGGATGTACTCAGTTTTCATGGCTGGTGGCCTGCACTGCTTGTCCTAAGATGTCACAGTTAGTATTTTTCCTAATGTAAAAATCAATTATTTATATCAAAACAAATTTACTTCTCTATATGTTAAATACTGAGAAATTTATTTCAATTTTTATTTTAACACAATTGTATGTTAGATATTACTTATTAATCTTACAAAGCTGCAAAAAATTCCTTCATGAACCTGCTAATAAAACACACTGGGGAACAATTTTTTTGTTCATTTTCTGTTGCATGAGGTTTTAGAACTGTTTCTATATACTTCTGCATCGCTGATTCCAAACCTAAAATCCGTTTTTGGTGCATGCTCTAGTTTTTATGCAATTTTAATTTATTTTTGTTACAATTAATGGCATGCATTGGTTTTTAAATTGGAGTTAAAGTGCAACGACTCTTGGATTGAACATAACTACAAGACAACTAGTGTTTTACAAACATCACTTTTACATAATTGTAGTTGTTTTTAAATGTAAAAAATCATTATCTGATAAAAAAAACACCTCTTATTTTGTTTTAAGATTGAATCATGGCTTCTTTGAGTAGGTGTAAATGTAAGAATAGTCCTGACACCTTCTGTTATATATGGGGCTGTTACACACTTCAATGTCAAAGGTGCAATATATCATCATTTGTGACACGTGCATATATTGCCTGTTTTCAAGTTCCCCTTTGTGATCAAGACAAGAATTGGGCTGTTCATATTGTGTGTCATAATTGTGAGGAAATGCTTTGTGACTGGACAAAAAGAAAACGCAAAGAAATGCTTTTTGGTATTCCCATGATTTGACGTGAACCTAAGAACCACAGCAGTGACTGTTATTTCTGTCTGATCCATACAAAGGGCATCAACAAAAAAAAACGACATATGATCACATTTCCTAACATTCCTTTAGCAATACAACCTATCCCACACTCTGAGACACTCCCGGTTCCAGTATTCAATGGTTTTATTTCTTCTAAAGATGAAGAAAGTGAACATGGTGATCAAGTGTATTTTGATAGGATGCATTAGTAAATGGTTGTAGAATCTGAAGGGTCTTCTTCTGATGCCAAGCAGTCATTAACCCCTCAGCAGTTTAGCCAACCCGAATTGAATGACTTAGTAAGAGATTTGGGCCTATCAAAGAAAGCAGCTGAGTTATTAGCCTCCAGGCTTCAAGGAAAAAATGTACTACACCGGTCAGCTAAAGTATCCCATTTCAGGAAGCGTGAACAAATTTTTGTGGACTTTTTTTCCAAAGACAAACGCTTTGTTTACTGTCATATCAATAGTCTTCTCTGCTAGCTAGGTGTTACCACTTACAGTCCAACAGAATGACGGCTATTTCTTTACAGCTCTAAACAGAGTCTGAAATGTGTTCTCTTTCACAATGGTAATGTTTATGCAGCAGTTCCAATTGGTTATTCAACTCATAATGACATAAAAATTGTCCTTGACTTACTGAAGTATGAGGAGCATAACTGGGTCATTTGTATGGGTCTTAAAATGGTAAATTTCCTACTTGCACAACAAAGAGGTTTCACAAAGTATTCTTGCTTTCTGCGTTTGTGGGACAGCCGAGCTTGGGAGAAACACTGGACACAGAAGGAGTGGCTGAAATGTGAATCTCTGGAAGTAGGGATACAAAATATTGTAAATGAACCTGTAGTTAATTGAGACAGAATCATTTTTCCCCCACTTCATATCAAACTTGGCTTAATGAAGAAGTTTTTTCAGGCTTTGAATAGAGAAAGTGAATGCTTTCAACATATTATTTCTGCTTCTTCTGCTTTGTCTTTCGAGAAGATAAAAGCAGGTGTATTTGATGGACCTCAAATTCAAACCCTCATATGTGACAAAGAATTTGCCAGGAAGATGAATAAGGAGGAGAAAGCAGCATGGCAATCTTTTGTGGCAGTTACAAATAACTTCCTTGGCAAAAAAAAAAGCAGAAAACTATGAACTTCTGGTTCAAAGGATACTGTTGGCTTTCCTTGACATTGGATGTAATATGAGCATTAAGATTCACTTCCTGAACAGTCACCTTGATAAGTTTCCCGAAAATCTTGGAGCTATTAGCGATGAGCAGACTACTGCTGGAGCATCAAACGAGATTGTGCTCAACAAGTACACAAACGCCAAGAGCTATAAACGCAATTTTTTTCCTGAATAGAATTTAAATAAGTTTTGCACAAATTTTATGATTAAAATAAGTGTTTTAATATGTTCTATTTCAAAATTGTAGACAAATTCTGATGCAATCATATCTTTTAGTGTATTAGTATATTTACTGCATTATATAAATTATTATATAAATATTTTCACAAAATAATGCCCAAGAAGACATTCTACTTCATTATGTTAACCTAAATGTTGAAAATTTTACAATAAGATGAAAACCTAAAATCTTGAATTGCAAAAATAACTGTAGCTTACAGAGAAAAACGAATGTCACACATGAGATCAGCACATTCGAATTAGTTAAGAACAAGTGCTTTGGGGGGTGCCCCAAAATCTTGTTCCCCAGTGTTATAATCTATCTGATCCATTACTTTTAATTTATTTCTTTATCTCAAATTACCATGGGACTAAATACTGGTTATAAATATATTATTATAAAATCAATATTTCATTATATTTTTAGGTTTCTGGAATTTACCTTTAAGATTCTAGATAGAACAAATCTCTATTGTTTTTGTGCAAGAGTTAAATATTTCAATACCTCCTTACCTTTATTACCTCCACCCCCTCCCAGAATAATAAAAGCATAAGTAACTTGCCGATTGACTTTTTCTTTTGAATTTAACCAAATGAGGTTAATTGCTAAAATAATACAACTAAGACATGGAGTGAGAAGCAGCAATAATAGAAAACCTCCTAGAGATTGTCAATTTACCCAATGATTTGTAAATTACAAATTTCATTGTCAAATGTATTCTCTCCCTATGTCCTCCGACATGCTGTTTGAAAGCAGTTGCTTTTAAGTGCTTGCCCTGTTAGTGCCATTTGTGCAATCACACACACACAGAAATATATAAAATCTTTCCATGATTAAGAACCTAAAAAGATAATTTTCTTCTGAGTGTTGTTCCTGGAAAAAAATATATTGCAAGAAGTACATGTTAATATTCAAGAGGAAACAGTAATGCTGAAGGATTAGATGGAAAGGAAGGAGAATTTGAGAATGCTAATTAAAGATTTCAATTTACATGTTCTGCTAATAACTCCATCCAAGAGATCAGCCCACAGTGCTATTGCTTGCCGAACTCTGGTTGTCATTGTCAGCCTGGTCCTGCATCACCACCCTCATTAGTGCACAGATGGCCTGGACAATGGCCTAGCCAGTCACTACTGGTCTCTACCCATCAGAACCATGGCATCATTAAGATAATGCCCTTCCTGCCATGACTTCAGCTGCTGCCTGGCAAAACTTACACAGTGTTTCTATTTTTACAAATTAAGCAATGGTGAAGAAATCAAGAGTTCTAGTATTCACTTCTGGGCCGAACACTTTCTGAATATCTCTATATTTATTGATGTTTCTATCTGCCTGTACACACACAAACACATGATCATCAAATTTACTTTTCTAAGAATCAGTTTCTGCTAAGTGAAAGTAATTTATTATCACTTTCTACCCCACAGCCAGTGCGATGCTAAAATATATAATATTAGCTAAAATATGTAATAATATCATTCAAATGTCCTGTGTTGTTAGAAATATTCTTAAAGTTCTACAAATAAAAAACATTATCATTCACTGTGTGCTTGCTGCAGATATATTTTCTCTTTTCTCATTTTTTTTTCTTTTCAGTGAGAAGGAGGGTTATAATGAGACTAAGTCCCACATCCACCCAGACCAAGATATACCGGACAACCCTGTCTGGTACCCATGCTGCAATCAACCCAGCTATCCTCAATGCCTGGGGTTGATGCTCAGACCAACAGAGCCATCCTCAGCACCCACTTGAACCAATGCAGCCACTGGTTGTGGGAGAGAAGGGGAGGGAAGAGGAGAGAAGCAAATGGTCACTTGCTTTGTGTGCCCTGACTGGGAATTGAAACTAGGATGTCCACACAACAGGCTGAGCTCTAGCCACTGAACCACTGGCCGGGGCCATATTTTCTAATCAAGAACAGGTAAAAACAATTTTACATAACTTCTTTTAAAGACACTGATTGATTCATTCATTGATTCAATTATTCTTATGCTAAATAATAATTAGTGATTTCTATGTTTCAGCCACTGATTGGTCCCAGGATACAGAAATAATTAAGAAAAAGTCTATGTCTTTATGAAAGTTAAATTTTAGTTGGGGAAATAGACTATAAACAAAGTATTATAGTAAGTGTGTACTAAATAAATTGTCTGTGATAATTACTAAAGTAGGGTAAAGTAGGGTAAAAGAATAAGAAAATTGGCATAAGATTGAGTGTATATTGGGTTGACATTCAGGAAATAACATTTTATGTCAAAAGCATTGAACTCAGTAAGATTAAATTACTATCTAAACATGAAATTGTAAATTTGAGTAGAACTCATATATGCCTATCATTAAAACAATGCCAAAAAAAAAATGCCAAAACCATTGTATGATATTGGCACCCAATGCAACATTAATAAAATATAAATGAGCATGTGACTATTTCATTAATGTTCCAGAGTAAGAAAAGACACATTTCTGTATTATTAAATTTCTTCTGTTATCTATTGATGTCTTATCTTTTAGATGTTAGAAAATATCTTATTTAGAATGTGAATTTCCATTTCTTAATATATATTTTCTTATACACTATTTTTTTATACTTAGCACTAAGGAAATATATTAATCTAAATACAATAATGTATAATGAGCACAATCATATTTATGGAGAGCATGTGACCTTGACACTTAGCAGAAAATTTACTTTAAGTTAAATTTACATAGCAATTTATACTCTTAGAAATATAAAACTACGGTAGTTTTAAAAACATTCTGAATGCTTTCAGTTCAAGATTTTTCACATCATTTGGAAAGACTACAGATAAACTTTGACAGAATTTCTCTTTCCAATATTGTATTGAGAAGATGATTAGTACAGTTTTTTTTTCAGACTATATATAGGTATTCTTCTCTTCTTGCCAGAAAATATTCTGAAAAATTATTTCAAATGGTCACATACTCTTTCATTATCAGTTTCTATAAAATTACCATTATTTTACTCATATTACAGAGATTGTTCTTTTCTTTAGTTTTAGTGTTTTCTGCTCAAAGTTACCTCCCCTCAGAAATTTGAAGATGCTTTTCCATTCCCTTATTATGTCATATATGTGCAGACAATCTTCCTTCACATGCAAGGTGAAGCTTAACGCTTATGTATCTTAATGCTTTGGTATTGAACTCTCATGCAGTATGTGTATATGTGTGTGTACGTATGTGCATATACATATCATATATTTATATATAAATATGTGCATGTGGCTGTGTACTTGCATCTATCTTTATTACAGTCATACTTCATCTTATATGGTTCACTTTATTGGGCTTCAAAGATATTCTGATTTTACAAATTAAAGGTTTATGGCAATGCTGTGTCAAGCAGGTCTATTGGTACTATCCTTTTTCAACAATATTTGCTCATGTAGTGTGTTTCTATCATGTTTTCTTAATTCTAACAACATTTTAGACTATTGCATGATTACTATATTTGTAATAGGCATCTGTTGTGGAAAACAAGTCCTGCCAGGGGTGAGGACGACAGAGACGCAAAGACCTGACTCTGGGGACCAGGTTCAGTGCCGTAGATCCATTTTATTCAGGAAGTAAGCTAGCTTATATACATGGGTTCAGCCAATAGGATGTTACAGCCAGTCTTTCATAGCCAATGGCTGAAAAGATCAGGGAGCTGCTAAGTCACTTCCTTAAAGCCTTGAGCTTCCTTCCTGGGTGTGCCCAGGAGGCTTCTGGGAGCTGGAGTATTCTCACAGGATTGCATCAGCCACAGCTGCTAGGAATGCACTCTGCACTCCACCCACAATCTGTGATCACTAAATTTTCATATTACTATTGTAATTATTTTAGGGCACCATGGGCCATGCCCATATTAGATGACAAAATTAATCAATAAATACTGTATTTGTTCTGACAACTCCATTGATCTGTTATTCTCTCTCTCTCTCTCTCTCTCTCTCTCTCTCTCTCTCTCTCTCTCATCTTTGGGCATCCCTATTCCCAGAACATAACAATGTTAAAATTTGGCCATTTAATAACCCTACAATGGCTTCTAAGTGTTCAGATAAAAGAAAGCATTGTATGTCTCTCTGTATGTCTCTCCCTTTAAATCACAGCTACAAATGATATCCTTATTGAGGAAGGAATGTCAATAACTTATATAGATCCAAAGCTAGACCCCTTATACCAAACAGTGACATTGTCAATGCAAAGAAAAAGTTCGTGAAGGAAATTAAAAGTGCTACTGTAGTGAACACATAAACATCAAGAAAGCAAACAGTCTATTACCGATATGAAGAAAGTTTTAGTGGTCCAGATAGAAGACCAGACGAACCACAACATTCCCTTATGCGAAAGCATAACCCAGAGCACAGTCCTAATACTCTTCGATTCTATAAAGCCTGCGAGAAGTAAGGGATACGTAGAAGAAAAGTTTAAAATAGCAAGTTGATTCGTGAGGTTTAATAAAATAAGCCATCTCTATAACATAAAATTGCAAGTAAAGCAGCAAGTTCTAAAATAGAAGCTACAGGCTGACCAGGTGGTGGCACAGTAGATAGAGAGTCGGACTGGGATGCAGAGGACCCAGGTTCGAGACTCTGAGGTCACCAACTTGAGCACGAGCTCATGTGACTTGAGCAAAGCTCACCAGCTTGGACCCAAGGTCACTGGCTCCAGCAAGGGGTTCCTCGGTCTGCTGAAGGCCCACGGTCAAGGCACATATGAGAAAGCAATCAATGAACAACTAAGGTGTTGCAACAAAAAACTGATTATTGATGTTTCTCATCTCTCTGTGTTCCTGTCTGTTTGTCCCTATCTGTCCCTCTCTCTGACTCTCTCTCTGTCCCTGTAAATAAATAAATAAATAAATAAACAAAAAAATAAATAAAATAGAAGCTACAGGAAATTATCCAGAACTAGCTAAATTAATGTTTTCTTTAAAAATGGGGTTTACTAAGAAAAAAATCACATTTAAATGTTATCAAACCATAAATTATACCTGATTTAAAGGATAAATAAGCAATATTTATTTTGTTTAGAGCAAGTTGCCATAAAAAGCATTTAAATTTCACAAAAAAAACTATATCAATTCAATTAATTTTTCTACAATTGAATGTTTTGCTTGTAACAAAATTTTGACATTGAGAATTATGAAACCAATATAATATTAATGTTTTTCTAAAGCCCTGAAATATAGTAAGTGTGAGTGTATGTGTGTGTGTGAGAGAGAGAAAGCACACACACACACACACACATCAAAGAGTTGCAAATAATTTGTATCCATTCAAATTACTCTGCTGACTTTCCTCAATAAACTGCCTGGCTGAGTCTCCAATAACTGAGGATTAGGAAGATCTGGTTGCACCGTTTTGATAATTGGCTATTGCTATGCTCAGTTTCACCTAATTGAGAAGCCTATTAGAACAATTTTAAACTCTTTACAACACTTATTGACTTTTTATTATTATGACTTCTTAGATCGCAACCACTTATGAGCCAGAATAGATTATGTAGATATATAAAGACAAAGCTTTAATTGGTTTTTGAAAGTTCTTTTCTAATATCTCTATAAATAAAGTGAGCCACATGAATTCTTAAGTAAAGAAATTTTACTATTAAATGACAAAAAATTATATAAGCCTAGGCCCAAGGACCTGGTTTCAGAATTTAAACCGGGTCTTCTCTTTCTCGCATTCTTATGTAAAAGGAAAGAACAACAAGAAAATCTTCTCCTATTGTGATACTTTGAACTATTTCTATTGTAGTCTAAAATTGCCTTCAGGAAACTTTATTTTTATTGGTGAAACACTGCTAAGCAAAAATACTCACAGCAGCATTGCTGAAATATAAATCAGTGCTCTTTCTTACATTCTGAAACCTCTAATATGATCATTTTTAAACATATTTAGTAAAGGTAATGTATAAATTTTAAAATATAGATCTACATGTACACAAAAAATTACATCCATGTTAACATCACATTAAAACTATATCTAGCAGTCCTATCTGAGCTCTGGCATAAATGTCACTGATGGTTTCTCAGTCAACATACTTTTCTCTCTATTTTCTAAGAAAGATTTCTGAAGTTTCACTTGAATATATGATCCAAAGCTTAAACAGATCATAAACGTTTGAATGTATTATCTGCACAAAAGTGGATAACTGTATCGAAGCCACATTTTATAGGTGTATTTTGTTAATTTATACATTTTTGTCTTAAATAGTGAGAAATATTTTTACATTCTGTCAGCCAAGAATATCTGAAAAAAGTTGTATGTTAATTTGCAGAAACAATTAACCTGGATGATTGGGTGTTTCTTTTCTTCACTTTGCCATTCATTTTTCATTTCTTTTGTTTGTTTGTTTTAATGTTATCTTAGCCTTAATTTTGTGTGTGTGCATATGTGTATAGTCTGTGTGTATATATAACATATATAAAAATATGCATGTTATATATACTTATAATATGCATGTATACACATGTAAGTTGTGCTTATATCTGTGTTTACTATGTCTCATCATATTCTATATTTTGAATAGTAGAGCATATAAATATAGAAATGTAGATGTATTATTTGATATTTAAGTTTGATATTTTCCTTTTAAGTCACTACATCAACTGCCTATGTTTTTGTTTATATAGATTGCTTAGAAAAAAATGAACCATATAGGAATTTTGCCATCTTAATATATCAATATTGACAGTTTATACTCATAATCTGTTTTTCCTTACTTGTTTCACTTTTATTTGTTTTTTTAACAAAAACTAAGGAAGTCCTGGCTAGGAAGCTAAGTTGGTTAGAGCGTAATCCCGATACCCAAGAAAGAGAGAGAGAGAGAGAGACAGAGAGACAGAGAGACAGACAGAAACAGGCAAACAGGAAGGGAGAGAGATGAGAAACACCAATTCTTCTTTGAGGCACCTTAGTTGTTCATAGATTGCTTTCTTATATGTGTCTTGATACAGGAGAGTGAGTAATTCCTTGCTCAAGCCAGCAATCTTGGGCTCAAGCCAGTGATCTTGGATGTCAAGCCAGCGACCATGAGGTCATGTCTATGATCCCATGCCCAAGCCAGCGACCCTGTGCTCAAGCTGGTGAGCCCGCACTCAAGCCAGCAATCTCGGGGTTTCCAACCTGGGTCCTCTATGTTCCAGTCTGACACTCTATACACTCTACCACCACCTTGTCATGAAAAATTATTCTATGTTTTTCCTGAAATTTCAAATTATAAGATATTAAAAGCCATTGACAATTTTTAGTTTTCCAGATAAATATTAATAAACAAGCTACTGCCATTCTTGGAATAATTTGCAAAATACTTCCCAAAGAAGAGAGGGAAAATAAGACAGCAGATGGCCAATTTTAACAGAAAAATGATAAAGAATATTTCTTCTTTGTGACCAACTCATTTATATGGAAGGTATTATAAAGGTATCTCAGGACTAATTTATGTCTAACCACATGACTTTCTACTTCTAGCAATGTAGGGTTAGAAAGGTGTGGCTCTCACTGTGGTATGGAAATCACTATTAATGTGATTTACAGTTAAAGGTCTTGCTTTATTGCTCAGAATTCATAGAAGGAGAAAAAAACCACAATAACTATTTCAACTAAGAAGATGTAATACTAGGAATTTATTAAGCAGGAGGAAAACTAAAAAAGACCAAAAGAGAAAACTGAATTTACAGTGTTCGAAACTGCAAAAAGCAACAACTTCTCACGGGTATGGGAGAGCAAAGACGTTGAGGTTGTCTTATCTGAACCTAAAAGTTTACAGAAGGGACTCTGGAGAGCTGTGAATCACACTGCAGAGAAGGGCTGCCCCGTGGCTGTCTTCAGAACTTGGAGAAAGGGGCCGGCAGAACTGGGACATAGGTCTTTAAGTGGCAGTGCCCTTGAGCTGCTGCTATTGATGCCTCTGGAGAGTGCAAGGCTCTGTTCAAGGGCAAACAAGCTGGACATTGGGACAAACCATTGCTGTAGAGGTGAAGCGTTGCTGCTCTGGCAGTGACAAGGGGCACAGAAGACACGAGAAAGGAGCCACTCTTCTTTCCTTTGTCCAGCCTTCAGAGTGCCACTCCCTGCCACGTACAAGTAGACCCTAAGAAGGAGCCAACGGACAAAGAATAAGTATCATCTGCAGGCTCCAGCGCCAGCGTGATGAATCGGAATAGAGAAAGATGTATTTGTAACTCAGAAAACATGGTTTAATGTGCCATATTAAATTTTTAATTATATCATTATGCCTGAGGTTCTCAACTGTTGTGAGGCTCAGGGTAACTGAAGTTGATAGAGGCAGTAGTCACAGGAAAGAATAAATATTTAAACCATGACCTCTCAATGTATAATGATAAAGCATAACATTAAAAATACCCAGGAACTATGTAATATACATCAACTTCTGGTCTTATGTAGAAATTTCAATTATTTTATATACTAACTCCAAAGAAGAACTTAATCACAAATTTTAATTAAACTTATGAATTATAATATTTTTTTGTACTAACGAAGAGGAAAAGTTGCATAAACCAATAGGTGTTTTTTTCTTAATTTATGTTTATTATTTCTTAGAAAAAAGCAAACTTCATATATGGATTTTTGAGATTATGTGAAATATTACAAAATAATTCTACCTTCTGTATGTAGCTGAGTCCCAGATAAAATAATATTTTTTTCAAAAGATGTTTCCCGATGGGCTTTGGTTTATGTGGAGAAACCTCTGCTAGAAACTTTTATTAGTTTTCTGCAAAGCAACTTTGGATCTTGCAAAAGTAATTGCCATAGCATTCCCCAGGAAAAGGAGTACCAGAACCTCTCGTGAATTTACCAACTGTAATCCATTCTGTGCAGGGCTGTTCCCAGAGAGAAGAGCAGATTTTTACTGGGGCCAGAGAGCTGTCTCAGAGGAATAATCAAGATAAATTTCTCCTTAACCTTGAATATCAAGGTTACAAACTCTGATGAACTGATACAGTTCCGACTGGTGGGTATGAGCAAGAATGAGTTAAAAAAATTTCAAAGTGGGGCAAATCAAGAGAGAAAATTGTCTATACAGACTTGAGACACAATCCCAAGGCTCAGAGGTATGTTGGGAAAAGTAGTTGAGATGGAAAATCTTCTACATCCAGATATAGTGATGATTAATTTATAGTTTGGGTTTATATGCTAAGCTTGAGTGTGTAAACTAAGAAGACTTTTAATCTTGGGAAACTGAGATCTAAGCAAGGAGAAGGAGGAGCAAGAGCGCTGGAGGAGTCTGAGGTTGTGAGTGACTAGTCTTCAATAGAAAAAAATGGCCACAAGAAAAATATGAAAGCACAAAGTCTGCACTAAATGCAGTTGGTTAATGAACAATGCAAGATTTAGGGGTACCAACACCCCACATTCAAAAATCTGTGTATAACTTGTTGACTAGCCCAAAAAGTCCAGCTGTCCCACATTGTTTCCGAGCTCTAATGGAAACCAAAATCTATGGAAGCTCAAGTCCTTTTTATAAAACAGTGCAGAACAATGCATACAATTGGCCCTCTGCAACCACAGATTCCCAACCACACATGAAAAATACTGTTTTTGTCTTTGTTTCATAGAATTGATGGATTTGAAACCCAGGGATACAGAGGACCAACTCTATACATATTGAAGAAAAATGGTGTGTGAGTGGACCTGCACAATTCAAATTTGTGTTATTCAAGGGTCAACAGTATACTAATAAAACTTTACTCCATTTGAAAATTAGAAATTATACTAACTCTTACAATCTAAGTAAGCTCCATTATTTCGAGAGAATTTAGGCTTCTAATAAGAACATATGGTAGGAATTAACTTATTAATAAGACACATAAAAGAGATAGAATTACATTTGTATTTTGACCCAATAAAGTATACTCTGCAAGGTAGTACAATGTGCCCTTGATACTAATTTCAGCATTACACGTTTTGGTGGTTGTAGTGACCTAAGAAATAAAACATTCATGTATTTTCCAAGTCTGTAAATAGGCACACAGAGATTAAAAGCATGGGCTAGTCAAATACCTAGTCTTGACAGAGATGGACTAAAAACAAAAAAAGCTGGGATGTCACTTACAATCTATTCCAGAATAGTCTTCTATAACTCGTTATGTTCAGTAGAAGCACATAGGTTACAAATGTTCTTCAGTGCCATCATTCTTTGTCATAAAAAGGAAGAGTGATGATATAATAACAGTTTAAAATATTATGTGAATTAAAGTTAGGGCATACATCACATTCATCTTCTGGTATAAATGGTTAGTATGTAGAAAATAATCAATACATTAAAAAATTCTTTTAATGTATTGATTTTAGCAGGAGACGAATAGAGAGAGAGAGAGAGAGAGAGAGAGAGAGAGAGAGAGAGAGAGACAAGCACATCTATCTGTTCCTGCATGTGCCCTGACCAGGGATCAAACAGACAATGTCTGTGCTTTAGAATGGTGTTCTAACTAACTAAGCCATCTGGCCAAGGTTAATCAATACATACTCATGAAAGGAAGGAAAGAAAGGGAGCAAAAAAGAAAGGCTAAATTGCAAATGCAGCACTGTTTATTCAGGCATATTTCACAGAACTAGAACTAATATTCCAAAAATTTATATGGAACCACAAAAACTCCACATAACAACAGCAATCTTAAGGGAAAAAAAAAAAAACAATGTTGGAGAACTCATGCCTCTGATATTAAATTATATTAAAAAGCCATAGAAATGAAAACAGCATTGTACTGACATAAAAACAGACATAGATCAATGAACGGAATAGAGCGCCAAAAATAAAGCCACACCTTTATGGTCAATTGATATTTGATAAGTGTCAAAAATATAAAAAGGTTTAAGACAGTCTATTCAATAAATGGTGTTGGGAATATTGGACAAATATATGTAAGACAATGAAACTAGACCACCTTCTTACACCACACACAAGAATAAACTCAAAATGGATTAAAGACTTAAATGTTAGACTTGAAACCATAAAATCCTAGAAAAACAAGGCAATAAAATCTCCGACATTTCTCAAAGCAATAGTTTTTCTGATATATCTCCTAAGACAAGGCAAACAAAAGAAAATAACAAATAGTACTACATCAAACAAAAAGTTTTTGCACAGCAAAGGAAACCACCAAAAACTGAAAAGAAAAAGTACTGAATGGGAGAATATGTTCCCTGATCCATTTGATAAGGGATTAATATCTAAAATTTATAAAGAAATTATAAAACTCAACAGCAAAAACAGCAATCTAATTCAAAAGTGAGCCAAGGACCTAAATAGACACTTTTCTATAGAGGACATACAGATGGCCAATAGATTTATAAAAGGATGCTCAACATCATTAATCAATAGAAAAATTCAAATTAAAACCACAATGAGATATCATCTCACACCTGTCAGAAGGGCTTTCAGCAATAAATCAACAAACAACATGTGTTAGGAAGGCTGTGGAGAAAAGGGAACCCTTGTGCACTGTTGGTGGGAAGGGAGAATTTGTGTAACCACTGTGGAAAGCAGTATAGAGTTACCTCAAAAATTAAAAGTGGAACTGTCTTATGACCTAGTGATTCCAATTCTGGAAATTTATCTAAAGAATCCTGAAATACTAATTTGAAAGAATATACGTACCCCTATGTTCATTGAAACATTATTAACAATGGCCAAAATCTGGAAGCATCCCAAGTGCCTATCTGTAGATGAATGGATAAAAAACTGTGGTGCATTTACACAGTGGAATTCTACCTTTCTGATGGACCCAGAGAGTATTAAGCTTAGTGAAATAAGCCAGTCAGAGAAAGACAAATATCATATGATTTCACTCATATGTGAAATCTAATGAACAAAATGAACTAACATGCAAAACAGACAGAAGCTGACTTATTATTTTAAATAATATGAAAATCATAATATAATGTTAACAATATTATCAATATAGCTAAGGTTCATATTATACATTTTTCCAGTTTTTACATAAGTATTTCATTAAATATTTTCTAATGTGACATGATACATTTGACAAAATTTATTTAACTAAATATTTTATTATTTATATTTTTGCTGTAGAAACCATTTCATTTGCTTTTACCATATATGTTGTTGATAGAAATTAGTAATGCGAATTATCAGTGTGGGTCTCCTAAATATGAATATTATTTTTTAGAAAAAAGTCATAATCTAAGTACTTTGGCAAACTCATTTCTCCCTAGGCTTTTTGGTAATAGCTAACAAAACACAGATTATTCCTGGAAGCTTTATGTATCTGTTAGTATGATACAGCAAGCTGTAGCAAAGAGATACATATTCTAATAAATTTCTTAGATTGTATTCCCAATGCATACATGCGAGTGTTTACCAAAGTAAATTAAGCTGGAAAGCTATCATTTTCTCATTACTGATATAATTCATCTGTATTCACTTGTATTTCCTTTTTTATATGCATTTTACTATCAAATTTCTTCAATCTCTTCTCCTTTAGATTAATTTTTCTTTACTCTCTCTCACCACAGTGGTCTTAAAGAAAAAAGCATATCTTATGAACCCTTACAATAGTGTTATGCAAGATAAAAAAACTTCAATTTTTTGCTCACATATATTAACTCGTTTTTATAAACATCTATCAAACTTTCTGTTTTACTTTATTTTAATTACTATGCCCTAGTCTTCCAGAGTGTCTAATGTCTAACATCAAGAGTACCATATTTAGTATAATGATTTAAAAACATTAATAAAAACAAGACAACTGGACAAAGTACTAGGTATATAATATAGTTATAATAATTATTACATTGTTTTTCATTTATTTATTTGTATGTCTCACATTACTACTTTTCCTGACCTTTCCAATAAAAGGAGCAAATGTCGTTCGCAATTGGCATCAGTAAGACAAACCTCATTGTCTGCTACAAAGTGAGTTCTCCAAAAATGATGGCTAAATAAATGGGAAGGTCGGTGGGTGGGTGGATAGACTTATGAGTAAATAGATAATGCATTATCAGCCCCTGAAAGATAATTATAATGAAAAACTAAATACCAAACATTTAAAAATGTTTTATAGTACAATATATTGTCAGATAAATAAAGCATCAGAAGACGGCATAAATTTGGCCCACTTTTTTGTTCAGTATAAACAGAATTAATTATATATAAGAAGATATCTGTAAAAGTTCTGAAAGTCAATCTAAAGTAAATTTATTGATGTCATTTCTCAAAAAGTAGCACTTAGACATGCATATAATTATGCAAGTCAATCATTTACACAGAAACATAAAAGCATCCTGCAGAGGCAGAAAATTAATAAGAATCAACAATTAACTTTCTTTAATCTGTCCAAACATCTTAGATACTGATTATCACACTACACAGTAAAGCTAAAATTTAGAGTGATGAAGGAACTATTATTCTCTCAGTTTAAAGGTATGGAAAAGAAGAGCCAATTTCAGAGTTAAGTACAGTTTTAAAACCTGTTGGTACATTAATCAATGTACTTCAGCTGATTGGTCAGCTTTCTTTCCACATGCTACATGTGCGATTTTCTTGTTACTTTCACCTGGATTTCCTTCCTCTTCACAACATGACTCTCAGATAAAACTGCATGCTGCCTTTATAAGCGCTCACCTTCTGGAGTTGTTTAGGAGCAGAATCACTATTTCAACTTTTATGTTAAATTGCACAGCAAATTAAGATTGTTTTCCTCTATTACTCACAGATTACAATTCACTCACCTCCCCCATAGGCACAAAATAATTTATTCTTTTTCTCCATGCATCTCCTTGTCTCTCTAGGTATTACACACAAGTTCTACAAAGCTTGTCTGAAGTTTTAATTACTGAGAAAAACTGTTGGAACCTTACTCCCCAAGGTTTTCTGTCAGTGACCTGCAGGCAAAATAAATTCTCATCTTCTCTCAGCTGAAAATTCTGGTGCAACTTGATTCATGTGAGGTCTAATCACCAAATAAATCGACATCATTTATTTAACAAATATTTAATATGCTAGACACAGTGCTAAGCACAAAAACACAACAATAAACCAGAAAGACAATGTCCTTGCTTCCTGGAGCATAAATTATTGTGACAGAGTGAGGTTGAGACAGACATTTAAAGTAATATACAAAATAAATACCAGATAGTGATCAATATTTGGAGGAGAGGAAACAAGACAATATGATATTTTGGGGAAGAAAACTCTTGATACTCTAGAAAATGTATGATTTGTTTGCTATATTCTTAAGGTTAGGGCAACTTTAAGACTTGTTCAACCTTCAGGAATATATTTCAATTGGAGAAACAAAATTCAACTTAGAGAAGATGAGAAAGGGCAGTTTCTTGGTAGAAAAAAAAGCCAGTGTTATTGCCAAACTATAAGTATCCTCAGCCACAGCATTAAAGAAATATCTGTCTAAAGAAATAGAAGGAAAGTCACCAGCAAGAAGTATAGCTCTCTGATGGCCAATGAATCTAAATGACATTATAAATATTCACATATATGAAAGAGAAAAATTTAAGCTGAGAAATTACTGACTACAAGGAAAATTCTATATCTTCAGTAAAGGTGAAATGGTTCTCAGTAGAGATAAACCAACACAAGAACCTTTAGTAGGAATAAATTCATTGGATTCCAGGGACATAGAAAAGGCCAGTTAACTACAAAGTGATGCTTAAGAATACAGTTGTATTAAAAAAATAAAAAATAAAATAAATAAATAAATAAATAAATAAATAAATAGGTCCATGGCCGGTTGGCTCAGCGGTAGAGCGTCAGCCTGGCGTGCGGGGGACCAGGGTTCGATTCCCGGCCAGAGCACATAGGAGAAGCGCCCATTTGCTCCTCCACCCCACCCCCCTCCTTCCTCTCTGTCTCTCTCTTCCCCTCCCGCAGCCAAGGCTCCATTGGAGCAAAGATGGCCCGGGTGCTGGGGATGGCTCCTTGGCCGCTGCCCCAGGCACTAGAGTGGCTCTGGTCCCGGCAGAGTGACGCCCCAGAGGGGCAGAGCATCCCCCCTGGTGGGCAGAGCGTCACCCCTGGTGGGCGTGCCAGGTGGATCCCGGTCGGGCGCATGCGGGAGTCTGTCTGACTGTCTCTCCCTGTTTCCAGCTTCAGAAAAATACAAAAAAAAAAAAAAAAATTAAAAAAAAAATAGAATATATCCAGATACACAAGGCAAGGAATGGGGGATTTATTTTAATATAAGAAAAGGACATTAGCTAAATGTAAGCATAGTTTTGACAGAATCTGAAATAACATTAAAAATTAATAAAGGTTACTTGGGATCCCCCACCCTCTCCCCCCTTCTCTCTCTCTTCCATTCTCTCAGCCAGTGGCTTGATTAGTTTGAACCTGGCCCCGGTGCTGAGGATAGCTCCATTGGAGCTCATCAGCCTTAGGTGCTAAAAGTAGCTTGGTACTTGAGCATTGGCCCAAGATGGGATTGCCAAGTGAATCCTGGTCCAGGCACATTTGAGAGGATGCCTCTCTATCTCCCCTCCCAAAAGTTCATTTTACCATATAACATATTCACAAAATTTGGAAATTAGACAAGGACATTTTGGGTGGTCATTACTGTGCCTACCACACAAGTGTAGTAAAGTCTGTTTCTTCAGTAGAACAGAATCTATAGGAGTGTGATCTAGTGTGAGATTTGATATAGTGATTAAATTATAAAACTGAAGGAGACAATCGGGAAGTGAAAGATGGAAAAAAGAAGCTCAAGTATCCCAGTAGGATTTACCGTTCAGCCAATCTGAGAATTTATTTGCATCCAGCAGCTGAAGTAGAGCTGGGAGTTAGAGTCTGTGGGTTCATCTATGGGACGCTACTGTATTTTGACTCAGTGACTAAAGCTTCTGGGAGAAGACTTAGACTCTTTTAGACTCTGAAAGCTTGGAAAGTTATTTTTCATTCACATCACTAATTTTTTATATAATGCTTCCTATCATAAATTTCTTTCCTATTTTATACTTTTTTTTAACAAATAATAAAACTGAATATAGGAATATTTAAGTCTCATTCAAATGAGTAATTTCTGGAATGCCAAATATAAAAAGAGTTAATAACAAGTTTAGTATGTTTTGTATCGTGCCAAGTGCAATTCCGTAAAATTGGAGTGTGTTCTAAAATGGATACTTTACTTCCATTATACTTACATTGCTCTTTCTATTTACAAAGACATAAAAATTTTTCTACATTTTCCACGTTTTTACGTATGAAGCTTCCGGCTCCATTTTTCAGTATCTGTGTGTTTTAAGGAAAAATATTCACAGCTGACTGAACAGCCAAGTAGTCCCTGGATTTCCTGGCCTCACTTGCAGTATTAAGAAATGTTTTAAGAAGATGCTTAATATAATTAAATGCTAATTAGTATACTATTAACTATGAAATTGGTTGCATATAGCTGATAATATTGTGGTTTCACAAACATGAATCTTAAAAAAAATTATCACTCACTTAATTGGATACTTTTGAAAAGAAATGAAAAAAGGAGAAAAAGAACAGAAATCTAAGCTAAGTAAAGAACAGGCCAAATGTTCAGTGATCTTTATTGTGAGAATCATCCCAAAGGCCCCAATTCATTGCTGCTTTTCCAGTACTTTTTTCTCCTTGAAGATTTTGTCATGAAATATAAAGAGAGAGATCTAAATATTCTCAAATACAGGGTGAAGAATTTTATTTTGCCTTTCTTTTTGCTATAATATTTAATTTTACCTCTCCCAATACTATAGAACCAGAATTTAACCTGGAGAAATTTTCTTTATGGGAATATGATAGAAACCAAAGGTTGGAAAATACTTATAAAGTCATCTGGAAGAACCTGACCTGTGGTGGCGCAGTGGATAAAGCGTCAACCTGGAAACACTGAGGTTGCCAGTTCGAAACCCTGGGCTTGCCAGGTCAAGGCACATATGGGAGTTGATGCTTCCTGCTCCTCCTCTCTCTCTCTCTGCCTCTCTCTCTCCTTTCTAAAAATGAGTAAATAAAAAAAATTTTTAAGTCATCTGGAAGAATATCCTGGTTCCTAGCAGCCTAAACTCTCAGCACAGCAT
The DNA here is from genome assembly GCF_036850765.1 of Saccopteryx bilineata. Classification (NCBI taxonomy): domain Eukaryota; kingdom Metazoa; phylum Chordata; class Mammalia; order Chiroptera; family Emballonuridae; genus Saccopteryx; species Saccopteryx bilineata. The sequence continues at coordinate 15,142,277 of NC_089497.1, forward strand.
TGCTACCAGTGGCTACGCAGCATATATATGAGTATTTCAGGAACAAAAAGTTCACTGATTGTGGAGGAAGACTTTTCTCTCTCTGTTCAGATAAATCTTTAGAAAGTTCTTTATTATTTGAAATCTGAGTTATTTTACCCTCTGTCCCTAGCTATTGTTTCTAACACTGAAGATTTATAGAGCAAGTTAATTCTTCCTTATGATTCTTTGTAGCAGAAAGGAAATAATATGTGTATATGTTTCTCATCACATAAACTAGTACCAGTATTGAAGCATGGCTTTCTATACGCTCACCTAGTCTCAATAGAAAGTTTCAAGCAAAAATTTCAACTAGTCTGTTTGTTTGCCACCTAGTTAGAAAGGCAGC